>NC_068999.1:2475002-2483521 GCF_001194135.2 Octopus bimaculoides
ATATATATATATAAAATGTTTGAATATATGGACTGGAGAAAGAGTACTCAATACAGGTTGTAGAGGTTATTTATTTGTTCAAAGATGTTTATTGGTTTTTGTTGCCTGACGGAAGAAATGCAAGAAACTCAGTAGCGAGGAGTCGTAATCATCAGCTTCAAATAATATACACACGAGACATATATATATATATAACGTGTGTATATTTATGTATAGACATAGGTCAATATCTATATAAATATATATTTATATCTCTCTCTAATATATATATATACATACACACGCACATATATATACGCACACACATATATGTATATATATATACATATATATATGCACACATACACATATATATATATATATAGACACATGCACAGATAAACCTATATCTGTATCTATGTCGTTATATATTTGTATGTCTTGCATATAAATAAATGTAGGTACTCATACGCACAAATTCTGGGTTGGTTCAGCTATGCTCTCTGATGCTTGCTCCAGCATGACCATAGTCCAATTACTGAAGCAAATAGAATAGTAGCATTCCTTTCCGAGGTGTTCTTAGGATCCACTAATTTCTTTCAAGATTTCTCATCAAATCTTGTCTTTGAATAGTTATTATATCTGTTGTTGTTTGATTAGTTACAATCACTGGATCATGGCCATTACCTTGTAAGGTATAGTTAAATTATTGGCCCCAGCATTTGTTTTCTTCAATCGTAGGAAGATGAAAGTCATAGTGGATCCTGGTGCCATTTGAACTTGGGGACGCGATCAGATTACAACATATTTTATTCAATACTCAACTAATTATGTTATGTGCCTACCTACCTGTTTGTTCCTTTTAATATAGCCTTTATTTCACCCCTGAACTATAATTGGAATTAAGCAATCTTTGAAACTTCATTTTAGCTTTCTTGTGCCTCACTTATTTTCTTTGATCAATCAATATCTTTTTCTCTCATTGAAATTCATATTTCTTTTTTTTCTAAATTTTTCTTGCGGTAATCCTATCAACATATTTTATACTAACGCTGTTAGACATCGCTGGTGATTCATTCGAAATTAAGAGATAAAAATCGGATTTCCTATTTAGAAATTGATTTCAGTTCTCAATTTAATAAAAGCTACAGGAACTAGTAATACTCAGCTTTGTGGGTGGAGGTTAGTTTAACCCTTTAGCATTCAGATTACTCTGTCAAATGGAATGTTCATTTATTCACATTGTGTTGAATTAAATCTTATATAGTAACACCTCACTTTACAAGACTCCAGGTTTACGAGTTTTATTTCTCGAGCACAAATCCAATTTTGAATGAAGTGCAAAAGTTTCTACTACCAAAATGCTTGTGTGTGTTACCAAGAAATTTATAGCGAGCAAGAAAAAAGCTCCTTCTAGGCAAACAACTCTAGGCTTGTTTTTCAAAAAAAAAAAAAAAAATCTACAAATCTATCTACGTGTGCTTGTGAATCGACAATCACGTCTACAAGTGATGGTGTGCACGAGTCGAGTACGAGTGAAAGTGATTCAGAAAATGGTTATGATAATATTTTTTATTATATATGATTTTGACATTCTTTTTACTTTACATAAAATACTCTTTACGTTCTATTGTTTTATTGCTGTTTATTTACGAGTATTATAAATTTTATAGATAAAATAATTTTCTGGGAATTAGTTACGATTTATAACATTGCTCCTATGGGAAATTATTGCTCTGCTTTGCGAGTGGTCTCTGGGAATAAATTAACTCCTACACCAAGGCATTACTGCATCGTCTCATCCTTTTGAGACTGAACCTAGAAACTGTGGTTGGGAAGCAATCTTCTTACCACACAACCATGCTTGCACCTATGTCTATAAATATACGTATTAACTTGTAGCATAGAAGGTAGAAAAGATTTCGTTTACAAGGTCTTTGCTATATAGAATGTTGACGACATTCAGTAATGGTTTGCACTCTTACATAGACTGCACTGTAAGCTTAAAAAATTGCTTCCAAAATTCATCAATTGCATTGCTTCTCTTCCCCTAAATACAAACACATACCTTAGAGATATATATATATATATATATATGCTGCATTACCACTCTTTCAACAACTGATGACGGTTTAATGATAAAAACGTTTTTAAAGAAAGTGTCCTCTGACCGCCAGAGGTGGAGTGACACCAATTGTCCCTAACCCTGTCCCCCATTGCAGACAAACTTTCTCCACACAAACAAAGGCAATGATGGAATGTGATACCAAATAAACATTTTAAAAAACAAGTAAAATATTTGTTATAAAAATTGGATTTTAGATAACTTTTTTTTCTTTCTTTTTCCTGTTTGGAATGGTTCAAACCTCAGGGTTGTTTTTACAGCTGGTTCTCTTCCCTCTGTAGCAGCAGGCAGCTATTGCAGGCGTGGCTGTGTGGTAAGAAGCTTGCTTCTCCACTAGTGTCGTCTACTATAGCCTCGGGCTGAACAAAGCCTTGTGAGTGGATTTGGTAGATGGAAACTGAAAGAAGCCCATTGTATATTTTCACATAGCTGGACAGGTTATTCACAGAATGGTGAGGCTCTTTTATGACCATATCACATGATGTCTAGACAACGATAAACACACACACACTAACACATATACAAAAGGTTTCTTTCTGTTTCCGTCACCTGAATCCACTCACAAGGCCTTCATTCAGCCAGGGTCTGTATAGTAGAAGACACTTGCCCAAGGTGCCACATCCGTTGGGAAGCAAGCTTCTTAACCACACAGCCACAAGGGGGGAAAAAAAATGAAGCATTATCAGTTTGTTACCAGCTTCTGTGATAAACATAGACATGGCTATGCAGTTAAAATGTTTGCTTTTTGATTTCATTGTGGCAACTACCTTGTTCTCTCGGGTCTTGTGAGAAAAAATTGACAGACAGAGGCCCATGGTATATTTTTTGTTATGTATGCAGTGAAAGCAACCATTTTGGATAGCTGAAATTGCATAACAAACTTTAAAAAGATATAACGAAATTGTGTACAGTGCTCAGGTGCACTGCAGCTTATCAAAGGTGCATGTATAGTACATAGAATTCTGTAGAAAAGTCCGGAAAGTGAACAGTGTATGGAGGTGGGGGTTATCAGGTGTAGTGATGGCAATTTTAAAGGATGCAATGTCTAGGCATCTAACACCTGATGCAGGTAGTTTGTTCCATGCTTCAGCAACTCTGAGTATGAAAAAATGTTTCTGAAAGTCATGGGAGCTGTGCTTGGCATGCCCACATGTGTTAGACACATGGAACTCAAAAAGGTGGTTGTTGGCACAATGGTTAATAATTTTGTGGGTGTTTAACTGACTGCAGCCAGTTGAGCTTCTGAGCATACACTGTACAGTCAGAAGGAAATTTTAAGTTAATAAAAATACACATGCAAACATATGAGAATAAAGAAAATACATGCCCCAAAAAAGAAGAAAAAACAGCAAAAGTATTTTTAAATTGTGACATAACATTATTTAATCATTATAAAAGATGAAATATTTATCCAAGTTCATTTGAATTTATTTATGCTTTTCTAATGTTGCTTTAATTTTCTCTTCAGATGCCCCTATTACCTCATCAACCTGGCAAAAAAAAAGAAAAATATTGTTAATTAAGAATCCAGGTGATTGTGTGTGTGTATGTGTATACTGTTAGTTAACAATCCAGCTTCTGTGTCTTGATAGAATATGAGTGAGAGAGGACTGCATCGTGCTCCGTCTAGGGTCTCTATAGCTGATCCCCTTCCTAGCACTCACCACTTTACAGAATGTACAGTGTTTTCCTTCATGTCATCAGCACTAGTGTAAAGCGAAAGGATGAGAATAGATTTGTAGTTGCCATAGGATGGTAACACATCTAATCCATACAACATTATATCATTTTGAATATAATACAGATAAAAGTGTGTGTTTGTCTTGAGATGCATTCTCAAGACAAACTAGTTAAGTATGATATGCAAAATACTAGTCTGTATTACTATGGATTCCATGACTGGTAACAGATAGATGTGTGCCAACACACACAAACATGCACGACAAACTTCTTTTCAGTTTTAATCTCTCAAATTCATTCACAAGGCTCTGGTCAGTCCAGGACACCAGAGGGTAATTGGCCAAAGTGAGACTGAAGCCAAAACCACGAGAACTTGTTAAACTCACAGCCATTTGACAACATATTCTGACACAGTATCTAACAAGATGTGGTTACAATCCATGTAATGGGTTTCAGCACAGTTTTGGTCAATCTAGCTATGATGGAAGACACAGGCCACAAGTTGTGAAGACAAATTTTTTGCCATTTGACCATCTGTGCATAAAGCCACCAAATTTTTCTCGTTGTGTGTCTTTAATTAATGAAAATGAAAACTCTGCAGTTTGACTTCCAGAAAAGTAAATACTCACTTTATCACCTCCTTTGTAGAATCTAAATGTTGGCATGGCAGAGATACACTGATCTTCTGCTACATCCTGCAATAATATAACAGACACATTGTATATAATACACAATACACGTGCACATATATATAAAAATATGATGAAGGTAAAGCAGGCAAAAACTTCAAAGTCACTGTCAACACATCTAGCTATAAAATATGTCCTCTACAACAAGTAGTGAGTAGTCATTCAGTTCAATGTAAAACTGTTTTTATAACTCAACATAAAAACAGACATCAACATACACAATGGGCTTCTTTCAGTTTCCACCTGCCAAATCCACTGACAAGGCTTTGGTTGGCCTGAAACTATTGTAGAAGCCACTTGCACAAGATGCCACAACATACAGTAAGACTGCACCCCAAAAACATGTGGTTTGGAAGCAATCTTCTTAACCACACAATTGCAGCTGTATCACTATGCTTCGACTTAAAGGAAGGACACACAGGTCAGGGGAAGGATTGGAGTTCAAAGAGTAGATTGTCCATCATCAAGGATGAGATTATCTCGTGCCCTTCGTTGTCATTTTAGTCCTAGCTCAGGTCCTGGTTGAACACATGTGGTCAAAGATGTTTCAGCTGTGACCAGTCCCACCTTTTCCATTCCACAGTGTATATCTAGAACTGCACAATCTAATATGTCCTTCATTGAAGATAATAGAGAGGGATTTAGTTGCTATTTCTAGAAGGTCAAGATTCCAAATAGAGATATATCCCTGCTGGTGTGTAGTTGTTATTGTTGTTTTGCCCCAATCAGTTCTAATTGAAGACATTCCAGCCATGGTCAACCAAATTGATTTTTAGACAACACATCAAGAATTACATTAATATGCATTCTTTTTGTTTTGAAATGACATTTGGATACGATCTAAAGTTTCTACTGGTGGCTATTGAAGTTATAGTTTAGCACCAGATTATTTCAAACCAATGGGGAAATGTGTTCCAGCCATGACAATCCCACCTTTTTATTCAGGTATTGTGTAACTAAGGACACATGGCGTAATGTGTCCTTCCACTTTAATTTTGTTTTTTTTTTTAGAGATGGCTGGATGTGAATCGAAGATAGTCCGGCTGCTGTTTCTAGTATGAGTCTGCTATTGAGAGCCAAGCATGATGGTTCATTTAATGAAATATTTAATGTATGTGCCACTGTAGCTCTGTAATATAATAAACAGAACAAAACATCACCATTATTTGTGTCTGCTTTTTCAGGCTGAGATAGGTTAAACAGGTCAACTGAGTCTCTGACAGATCTTAGAGTAAATGCCATCTTAGGTGTGGCTAGAAGACCACACCTGGAGGCCTAATGTTATATTTTGCCGTGGTTTCAATTGCTGAAAGCCTTTCTTCACATCGACCACCTTACTGAGTACACTGAGCACATTTTATCATGGAACCCTCCTCGACCTGGCTAAAAGGTCTTTTCAACCCTGTCTTTATATTAGTAGATCCTAATTCTGATCACATAACCATATTTTCCAGCTTACAAGTCAACGTAGTATTTTGTGTAAACATTCAACGTTGCCACGGTCTTCCCAAATCCCATTGTACTTCACAAAGTCATCTTCGTGTATAAACTGACCAACTTATTTTGGCTGTAAAAAAAACTTTTGAGCTAAAAAATTCAACCAGTTTGCCAGAAAATATGGTAATTATGGGACTCCCAGTCATTGTCAATGCAAATTTAGCAAGGAAACCTAACAACTTGAGAATAACCAGGTTTTTCTTCTCATACGCAATTATTTATGAGCCATTTATCATCAATCAAACCTTGTTAATACTAACACAACTATTTCTAGCAAGTATAGACAGCTCATCAGTTTCAATGACAAATGTTTGGATAAGTTCATGAGATTTCTTCAATCAAGAAGCAAGCCTGCATAACACGACTTCCCTGGGTCTCATCACTAACTTGTTTGTATTTTAATCAAAAACTACGTCCAAGGTCTATCATTATAACATGAATATCATCAAAGCACTTCAGTAGTCAAATAGTTCCATCACATAAAACACATCTAGCTGTATTTCAAACACCAATTTTATACACTGATTAATAGAAGTAATAAAAGTCTGATATCAAAAGGATTATTTCTCAACTGAAAAACCCCCTAGAACCTTATCCAAACAATTGTAAATTAATAAAGTTTGAAGAATTGATAATGAAAAGAAAAAAGAAATTACAGGTGCTTCGTCAACATCCACTTTGCAAAACAGGACTGTATCATGGTCTTTTTCCATTGCCTGTGTAAAAAAAAGATTAAAAAGAAAAAAAAAGGATTCTATATTTTATTTCATAGAAAAACTGATCATCATCATCATTCCCTTGTGTCCAAGCACTCATAAAACCAATTATTCCGTTTCCACGACATACAAGTGACCAAAATTACAACATTCTCCCTGGAAATGCAATGCCAGTCAGTTGCAGGATTACTTATTTACAGTTGAATGGACAAAGTTACCTTCTCAAGTCATACTGACTCATAACGGCCAGATTCCTAGTTTCATGGAGCAATGTGAAATGAAGTTTTTTTTTTGCTCAACGATCTGGAAATCGAAACCACAATTTTGTGATCATGAGTACAACACATAAACCAGTAGGTTTGCTCAACCAGCGTTGGTGTGTTTATGATCCTGTAACTTAGCAGTTTGGCAAAAGACACTGACAGAATAAACATCAGGTTTAAAAACAAAGTACTGGGATTGATATATTCTTCAGGGCAGTGCTCCAGTATGGCCACAGTCTAATGACTAAAATAAGTAAAAGAATAAAAAAAAGTCAATGTTAACAAAGGCTTTATTGTGCTTTGCCCATTTTTATTCATAATACATGTCAAAATTACAGTACAAAAGTTCATATTGAAAATCACTGGGTACCTTATAGGCTGAGACCATGGTTCCCAAATTAGAAAACTGGTCCATGATGCAAAGATCGAAAGACCAAAGTTCTAATTAATATCATAGAATCCCAAACCAATTTGGAGTGTGGCCATGTCCAATGAATAAGAATGCTGGACACTGTGCACTCAGGACCAGAGACATTAATACAAAACATAGAGACATCTCTGACACACAACCAAGACTTCCTGTGTGTTGAGTTGTTAAACAACAGCAGTTTTAACAGAAGCTAAGTCAAAGCTTTTGTTATCTAAATGACCTAATGCATAGGTTTTCAAACTGGGTGCTACCACCCCCTGGTGGGTGTTGAGATGGTCCAGGTGGTTTCAGCCGGGTTGGTATTGAAAGGGTTACTGATCTGTGGCTATTGAAAATGGAAGCTCTGTAAAAGCTGGAAAGAAGAGCAGTGCCCTTGTGAGCTGACAGAGAATGGCTGAGCCTTAAAGATATTGACTACAAAGAACTGTGATGGTATGGACATCATAATCATTGAAATTCTTCCCCTGGTCATGTTCTTCCTGAAGTTGCCAACTTGAAACAGCTGAAGAAAGGCCATTAACAGCATTGGTCTCATTCATCTTGGAGCAGCTGAAAAAACTATGGGCACAACAAAGGGTCTTTAACCCCGTCGGCATTCAAACCAGTCATATCCAGCCCCTCAAACATACACTGCAAATATCATTTAAAAAATAAACAATCACATCATTGAAATCTTCAAGCTATGAGATAAGACATGATTAAGTCAAAACAATGGGAATAAAGAAGAAGCATTACATCTGACAGAAGAATCTGGATGCTGAAGGGTTAATGAGGACACAAAAATTCTAATGAAAAACGAACATACCAAAAGTTTGGGAGCAATCATCTTGCAAGGCCCACACCACTGTGCAAAGAAATCAATTATTATAAGCTTGTCCTTGTTTTCTGCCAAAAGTTCATTAAATTGTTCCTACAATCAGACAAAAAAAAAAAAAAAAAAAAAACATTTAATTTATAAGAGATGGCAAGGCGGTGTAGTCAAATTTGCTTTCCAATCACATGATCTCAGGTTCAATCTCACTGCATGGCACATTAGGCTGGTATCTTCTATAATCCCTGGTTAATCAATGCTTGACAACTGATGTTGAAGAGACTGACAGAACAAGTACTAAGCTTATAAAGAAAAAGTCCGGGGGGGGG
>NC_068999.1:2483531-2502397 GCF_001194135.2 Octopus bimaculoides
GCTCCAGCATGGCTGCAGTCAAATGACTGAAACAAGTAAAATATATATGTGTGTGTGGATGGCATGGGCGGGATGGTTTAACTGGAAACTAGTAAGTGCGCGCGGGGGGGGGGAGGCTGCACCAGGTTCTGATCTGATTTGGCAAGGTTTTTTTATGGCTGGATGTCCTTCCTAATGCTACATATCCCCCCATCATTTAATGTCTGACCTGAATCAGATTGTTCAACTGGATCCATTGATTTACATTGTTTCAAGCATTTACAAGCTGTTACTTATGCAGTTTATGACCCCACCACATGCAATAAGAGATAATACCCCATCCAGTTATTCACCATGCTAGAAATAGCAGCCAAATTTCCCTAAAATCATACTACTGTCTTAAACAAGTGAAGGAAACCTTAGATGCATTGCAGATACATCATTATTATTTAACATCCGTTTTCCACGCTGGCATAAGAAAGACTCTTTTAAAAAAAAGCCTAAAAAACAGCATTGATATAACAGGATAGGCTTATTGAATGGAGTCAATCCAAGACTAAACAATGACATACAAATGTGTGTGTGTGTGTAACAATGTTAATTAGTCTCCATTGTGACAATGTAACACAAATACAAAAGCAATCCAGAATGCGTTTAAAACGTAACAAATGTTGAAATGTTGAAGACAATAAAAACTTATTTAACTTATATTTTATATACACAACGGTGTATTCACACAACTATATGATGATTCTTAAAATAACCCAAAATGTCAGTGTTTAAGTGTGTGTGTGTGTGTGTGAATTTGAGGAGTTTTTTTTCTCTCTAATAGTTTCAGCTGGGAAGGGACTGTGGCCACGGACAAATTGTATGAGAACGTGTGTGGTGAGGGAGAGAGGCCATACGTGGGTGTATGTGGGCGCGAGCAAGTATAAGAACGTCAATGGACGGTTGTATATACTCAGCGTCTAGAGCTAGTTTTATGACGACTGGTCCAACCCACTTATCGTCTTTCATTGTTTCCAGGACACAGTGAAAGTGAAAGTGAAATTACATGACTTGCCACAAGTGGAGTGTCTCTATAAATTATAAGAAACGAAAGCGAAACAGTACGACATCGGCTACACACACACACACATATATATATATATATAATCATAGCAACGTAGTCGTCGTTGAAACTGGATCCACCAAAATATTTTAATGGCAAAACTAGAAGAGAAAGAGTCGACGATTAACGCCAAATGTACAAGAAACAATTACGTATATGAAAAATTATGGACTTCATCACGTTTGACTTCGTTCTGGAAAACGTATCTGTTCGCAGTGACAAATCCCAGATCTTTTACTGTTATACAATCTCAAAAGTTGACAGTACACCCAGTTTTGCCCTGGGGTGGACTGTAGACCAGCGAGTGTCAACCTTTTTAGAACCACAAACCGGGGTGGGGGTAGGGGGAATCGTGCGCATAATACATCAACTATTGCATATATAATGCAAAGAAAAAAAGAACATACTACAGACTGCGATCGTCAATAATATAGAAATCAATTTTAAAAAATTATTTTTTTCTGTGCAGCCTGGTACCGAATGACCTATGGTCTGGTGGTCGGCGACCCATGCTGCAGACGCGATAGTTGAGAACAGCCCAACCTCGGGGCGAAACTGAATGGACTGTCAAGTTTGAGATTTTAGACACACACACAAGCCCACATTCCCCAGCTTAGACTTCTGTATCAGATGTCTCGACTATGTTAAATATTTGCCTTTAATATATTTTACAATTTCAAGGCGGCGGAGTGGCAGAATGCTTAAGCACACCGTCTTTACGTTCTGAGTTCAAATTTCACCGAGGTCGACTGTGTTTTTTTCATCCTTTCGGGCTCAATAAAATGAGTACCAGTTGAGCACTGCAGTCGAAGTAATCGACTTAGCCTCTCTCCTCAAATTTCTGGCCCTATGCCAAAATTTGAAACCTATATATTTCATAACTTTTACATAACGATCTGTGTGTGTGTGTGTGTGTGTTACACAAGAGCTATTCACATACGTCATTAAAAAAAAAACTGAAAGCCCTGTATCCTGACAACTTGGTCGTTCGATGCCGCCCTCTCTTGAACTAAAAACATTTCTGGAATTCGAGTCTGACTTGGCAAATGACAGCAGGTGCAGCAATTGTCCCAAATATAATAGACTGCTTGAAGAGCCAGTATTAAATTGTAAGGCGATGCCGTTGCTAGTCGAAACCAAGATCCAAGCAGGTTCTTCGTTTCATTATTTTGCGCATCCCAACGTCTCACATGAATTACATCTCCACTTCCCTTTAACATGCCTACGACGTTAGTATGTAGCTGTTTTCACTTGTTTAATCCATCAGATCGGTTCCAAACGCGACCATTCCGTTTTTTTTTCCCGCAGACAACATTAACTAGTGTCCTTTCTGTTTTTAATATTTGTTTATGACAATAGGGTATGATTTGAGAGATCTGCTACCATTTGTAGCAGAAATCCGGGGTTGCTTAATCGAATGTCAAGTCGGATCGACTAGACGTACGACTAAAAGGTACTCTAGCCATGACCATCCCGTCTTTATTCGTCTGACAAGTATATGCTAATGTTATCTTGACTACACAATATTGGTTTCAAATTTTGGCACAAAGCCAATAATTTCTGTAGAGGGGGGGGGGGCTAGTCTATTACATCAACCCCGGTATTTAACTGGTACAGTAGTCGACCTCGGCGGAATTTGAATGCAAGACGTAAAGACAGGACAAAATATCGCTAAGCATTTAGCCCAAGGTGCTAGCGGTTATGCTAGCTGGCGGCCGCCTTGAGATCACCCATAATTGATATTAACATGTGAAAATAACTTCTGTTTTTTTTTTTATCTTTTAAGACCGTTAAGTGAAACAATGTTGAGCAATCGCATGGAGGTACCATCATGTAGCTACTTCACTGCGCGCGCGCGCAACAGAAGGTCGGCCCTTCACTTCAACATCACCAATAAAAAACTTCATGGTGAAAAAGAAAATTGGCTCGTATATTGTCAGAGACTGTCAAAATACAATGAATTAATAAGAGCCAATCTAATAACATACATGTTGATTTGTCTTTTACTCCAGCAGTACCCCAATCGGTTAAATTAAAATAGTTAATAGCGAACAACTGCAACGTATAATGCATACCATCACCTCCTAACCGCATAATAAAATGAATTCCCATCTCCACCTCATGACGATTAATGGCAGTTTTGCGTGATGGAATCAATAGAATATAATACTCGTATACGGTCAGACATACAGCACAAGCTAATGGCTATTCAGACCAATGATCAAAAGCGCTCCATCTACGAACAACCCATCTTATTACCCAGGAAAATTGAAGTGAGGATCACATTATTCAATGTGTCTATTTAAGACGGCAAGTGTGATTTAGTTGCTATTTCTAGCAAACTGCGTGACCCACATAAAAGCTTTATCAACTGTTGACGGTGGCGGTTTTAACGAAGATATTTCTTCAATACCCATACAATAAACAGTAGCGATGACTTGTCGATTAATTAGACAAGTTTAATTAGACTGAATAGACGTTTGATCAAGGGCATTCCAGCCACGACCGTCCAGTCTCCTTTCATAAGCGGTGTACCTTCGACAACGTAACCATTGTGACGTGCTTAGCTTTTATCAAGAACCATATTACGTCCTTCGTCTTATAAAATAGTGCAATGTGATCCAACATAAATTTGACATCTACTTCTAACACACCGTTAGCAAAGGTCGTTGAAAATGCCTTCAGCATAATCACACAACAAAGCAAATAAACACCCAATGTTCTCCAAATCAGGTGGAAGACTTCGGCTCCAGAGTGCAAAGTCATGGTCGGAAGTACAGACAGGCATAACTATAGATGTAGACCCCGGCCCCCGACTTTGTTGCTTCATAACTTCCAGAAAAATGAATACTGTTGACGGTGGGGGGGTTTAAACGAAGATATTTCTTCAACACCCATACAATAAATAGGAGCGATGACTTGTCGATTAAGTTGAATATGGATTAAAAGAAGATAACTACAAATATTCATGTAGTTATGACTATATACATGAATATATAAGCTATCTTTCGTTTTCATTATCAATTGTCAACTATCTTCGTTAATTTCCGCGACCGATATAGATTACCATTGCTTATGAAATTAACATTAGGAGGGATTTCTTGTATAGTCACACATAGGCCGGGAATTTTATTAAAAATACACAATCTATGACATGGACCCTACGAACTTAACTGGTACGTATTTTATCGACCCTGGAATGATAGAAAGGGAAAACTGATCTTGAATGAATTTGAATTCTAAACGTAAAGAACCGTAACGAGAAATTTCTACAACCAAGTGCTTAGGACTGTTGGGGGGGACAAGAGAAAATATGGAATAACTGTTGGGTTCAGAATAAAATAAATATGAAAAAGAAACAGGGCTGGGATCACCTGAATCGGTACCAGTGCTGGTTTGGTGATTATTTTATCGACTCCCAGTAATGTTTGGCCAAGATGAACCTGAAATATTGGCATTATTTTGGACAGACACAATATTTGCTACAATGATCACTTACATCAGACAAAATAATAATAGTTAAAGAAAAACTTGAATTGCTGTAGAATATACAAACGGATGACAAGGGTTAAATAGTGTTCAGAATAATTAATTAAATAAAAGATATTAGTCAATAAATTCCAGAATAGCGTTCATTTATGGTTTTGTATTTCGAATCCTTGGAAACAACAATGGTATGGAATAGCTGATTATTATAGAAGGGTATCAAATAATTAAATAGCATCATTAAAAAGTATTCTTGAATTTATTAAGCCATCATCATGCATACACACACACACACATATGTAGTACAAAGACACGCATATATATACATAGGCGATAGCACGTATGTAATATACATTTGTTGAAAGCGGTCAGGTTTAAGGTACAAATGTGGAATTGTACTGTTTAATATTAATTGGATATTCAAAAATCGTTAATCGATTAAGTTACTAGTAATATATTCGCGTCTAGTTACAGATGCGTTTAAACGTTTTCCTGTATCTCTTTTTTTTTTTTTGTAGTTTGAACTTGAGTTCTATTAAGAAAGAAAGAAAAAAAAACAGGAAAATATTTGGGTAAAAAGCGATGGAACAATTTTACTTACTAAAGAGGTGATTGTGAGCATGATGAGAAGTTTCTAATCAACCGAGGTGAGAGCGATTTCAAAAATTTAAAGAAATAAGTGAGACTGATGCAAAGAACAACACCGCATGGAATTATATATTTACCCGCTAAAGGGGGGGAGGAAGAGAGAGAGAAAGAGAGTACGGGAGAAAATAGAGAGGGATGACTAGAGCGAGAGAGGTGAGGAAAGAGGGAAACAGACTGATCGACCGTGTGTATGAAAGAGAGGGGGCAGTAATTTAGTAGTGAAAGAATAAGAGATTAAAGTGAGTGAAAATGTAGTGATGGCGGGAGAAATAAAAGAGACGGAGAGAGAGGGGAGGGACAAAGAGAATAATACACACACACGCGTAAAGAGAGTGCGAGAGATAGTTTATAAGTAAGTAATGGAGGAAGGTTAATGAACGAGATAAGGAGAGGTAAATAGAGAAAGAGTAACTGAGAGAGGAGGAGTAAGTAACAGAAGAGAGAAATGTAGTGATGGCGGGAGAGTTAAGAACGAAGGGAGGAAATAGTCGGATGATATCCGTTGTTGAGAAGAAAAGATTGACTCTGGGGACGAGGAGTGAAATACCCAGGGAGGTCTGCTGTATGAAAATGTAACAGTAAAGTAGTCGCTAAGCGTAGTTGCGTTAATCCTGGAAATTAATTAATTAAAATTTCACCATCAGTGACGAGAATAATAACCATTCGCTTAATTAAATAGCGGTCAAGAATTTTTAAAAAGCAAAGCAAGGGGGTAAACCCTCTGAAAATGAGTGTGTGTGTGCTTGTGCGTGTTGAATGTAGTCGGTTATGGGTTTTTTTTTAATGTTATATATAATATTTAGCAGCTCGTTAACAATCCTGTTTTTTTTTTGGGGGGGGGGGTGCCTATTTCACCATTAAGTTTTCATGCAGGAGACTACGATACTAGAAATGTATTCGAATTACTTCAATCATTCAATATTCAATCAGATCAAACGAGTTTCGGATTCTTTTCAATATTCAATTTTAAATTAATTAAAATTTCCGTGTCGTTTCCCCATCTCTTATCTATTTATTTATCATATTTTTTCTGTTAGTTACTAGAGTGCGGCCATGCTGGAGTATCGCCTTATTTATATATCTATTTAAGTGGAACTTATTCATTTTAGAAATCATTGTTCGCATCAGCATGGCTTATCTTTCACTTGTTTCGGTTATTGGACTGCGGCCTTGCTGGGGCACCATCATGAAGAGTTTAGTCGAACAAATCAGCTCCAAATAATTCTGAGTTTTTTTTTTATAAAAAGTCTGATATTTATTCTATCGATATCTTTTGCCAAACCGCTAAGATATGGAAACGTAAACAAACCAACACCGGTCGTCAACAAACGCAATCACACATACACAAAGTTCCCGTCTATTCGGACGGGGCTGTAGAAGACGCTCTTCCACGATGACACGCAAATTCATTAAAATTCCCTTCACTTACTGTTCCACATATACTAATTATTTTGACTAAATTCGAAAAAAAAAAAAAATAGGCAACTCCTATCGAACCAGTTATAAATAGCAGCCAAATCTCAAACTGCACTTAACCATCTTATTTAAGAGAATAATAATTACTACAGGGTGATTCAAAAGTCGCCATACATAGGAACAATTTATTCTTTTTATAAGAACAGTTTTTTGTTTTTTTTTAACAATCTCTATATGGTTACCATTGATTGAATCCACATTGCAATACATTGACCCCATGCATTGTGAACTCGTAATAACTCATCTGGTTTATACGTGTGCAAATGAGATGGTGATGCGTTCCTTCAAATGGTTTATGTCTTATTTTTCCGCGATACACCATGCCTTTCAAATGCCCCCCAAAGACAGAAATCAAGAGGGGTCAGATCAGGGGAGACTTTTGAATCACCCTGTATTATATAAAATAGACTTGAACTTATTAAAAGTTGGAGTGGTAAAGGACAAAATTCTTTTGCTCATGAATCTACATGTTCCAGGACAGACCGGAAGGGAGTAAGAAAAAATAAAGACCGTATCAGCGATAGGGAGCCGGTATCTCGTCGTTCGACTTGCTAGAAACAATAGCCAACTCTTCCTCAAACAGCACCCTACCGTTTAAAAAGATTACGGTTTTAACTATTTGGTACAAGACTCGCAATTTTAGGGGATGGGGTGTGTCGATTACATTGATCTCGGTGCTCAACTGGTACTTAATTTTATCAATTCCGAAAGTATGAAAGGCAAAATTGACCCCAGGGGAATTTCAACCCAGAACGTAAAGAGCCGGAACGATTTCAAAAAACGTAAACCGACAATTAGTCGTATTTGAGCCCAAAGCTGTCAATAATTTTACAGCTGGTTCGTTAATTTCTTTTATTTATTTGTTTGTTTTCATGACGTGTCGAAGGCGGGTTGGAAAAATGAAACAGACAATAGTGCTCGCGCACACATGCACACCCACTGACTTGAATAGTGAAACATACTCGCACAATCTATGTAATGTTCAGTTTCATTTCAAGATTTCTATTCGAGGCTCATTCATTAGAATTTCCATATCGGCAACAGGGTATTTTTGTTGTATGTATGTATATGTGCAGATTTGTACGTTTTGCTTTATGTATGTATTCTCATGCATACAGTTGCATATCTAGACATGCTCATATATACTTAAATGATAAACTTCTGGAAAGTTTCACAGATTTTTACAGTTCCAGTGAGGGATTGGATCTGCAGTCTTTGAATTAGCTTTCGCCTGTGTGTATGTATGTATGTATGTATGTATGTATGTATGTGTATACATACATACATACGTAGATGGTAAGTGAACATGCATGTGCGCGCGGCCTTGTTGGGCTTTATGCATTTGTATTCGCTCACACGCATAAACACACACTTGAATGCACAATGGATGAATGGATGTATGTATGTATTCATGTATGTACATACATATGAAAGATGTGTGCGTGTATGTATGAGTGAATACAAATACATAAAGCTGAACATGCTCGCACATACACACACACACACGCGCACACACATACACTCATTATCTTTCATATACATATACATACATGAACACATACATAAATTCATTGTGCAAGTGCGTGTTTGTGTGTGGATAGATACATAAAGCCCATCATGCTTGCGCGCGCACACACACACACACGTTCACCCATTATCTTTCATACATACATACGCACGCACACACACACACACATACATACAAACATACATACATACATATATACATACGCACGCACACACATACATACATACATACATACATACATACAACATACATACATACACACACACTTACATACATACATACATACACACACATACATACATACATGCATACATTGTGCAAGTTTGTTTCGCAATGGTGAAGGGTGGTGTGATGTGGTGTGGCATGGTAGTAGGTGGTGTGGTGGTATGTGTTGCCATATTTCAGTGTTTACTAAATGATAATGAGCAATATGTGTTTTATTCAATTAATTTCTTTAAATACAGATTTGCCCAAAGTAATTAATGATAAAACTGAACATTTACCACCCATTGATTTTTGATGGAGTTCTCACTAGTATGTATATATATATATGTGTATATATACAATATGATTTATAATATAGTTGGCGCTCTATCGGTTATAATGATGCGTTGATCTAATCAATGACACAACCTGGTTATGAAATTAATGTGCAAGTGACTGAGCTCTCCATAAACACGTGTACCCTTTACATAGTTCTCAGGAAGATTCAGTGTGACACAGAATGTGACAAGGCTGGTCCTTTAAATTACAGGTGCAACTCATTTTTGCCAGCTGAGTGGACTGGAGCAAAGTGAAATAAAGTGTCTTGCTCAAGGAATCGAACTCACAATATTGTAATTGTGAGCCGGATACCCGAACCACTTAATTACATGCCTTATATATATATCATCATCATCATCGTTTAATGTCCGCTTTCCATGCTAGCATAGGTTGGTCGATTTGACTGAGGACTGGCGAACCAGATGGCTGCACCAGGCTCCAATCTGATCTGGCAGAGTTTCTACAGCTGGATACACACACACACACATATATATATATTGGACAGCATTCATCACACCACTCTCACCACCTCCATCTACTACAAACACACAGACTCACACTCATACCTCAACTTCTCCTCCTCCCACCCTAAACACACTAAGCTCTCCATCCCCTATTCCCAATTCCTCCGTCTACCCAGGCTCTGCCGTGATGACCATGGCTTTGAGACTCAGTCTCAACTCATGGCTCGCCACTCCATCCCATGTGGATATCTCCCCAAGACACCTGATGAAGGCCGGAGGGTATATCAGCCGAAACATTGTGTTAACAACAAACAAGATGAAGACAAATATCCGTCAAATGTAAATAATATAAACCAAAACTGGTTGTCAAATGGTGGCGGTGAGACTAACACAAAGTCAAACACACATACACACACATATATGTATGTATATGGCAGATTTCTTTAGTGTCCATCATACCTGATTCCCTCCTCCTATTTGTATTATTGAATTTTACTTTGCTACTTTCATGCAAGTTTCTCCTTCACCACTCCATTCATCTCCATGTTCCTGCAGTGTGTACAACATTGCTCTCTTAGTATTGTGGAGATCAGGAAAGTACTGACTCTTCCTATTTGCATAACCACCTCAGTTGGTTCTTTTGTGGAGTTTCGTTTCTTATTTCTTGTTGCATTAGTGTTTGTTCTGTTGTGTAATGTAGGTTGCGTTATGGTACTTTAATCATGGACAGGATATGAAGCTTAAGTTGGTTATTTTAGATTCTGATGTGTTTATTGTTGAGCAAGTGCATTGTGTGTAAAGGTTATTCCATTTAAACAATTCTATTGAATCATGAGCTGTTCAATAGAAATGAATCATGTTTTGTGCAAAATGTAGGCTGTTCATAGCAGAGATACTTTTGGGACAGTGTGTAATATTGTGAGCCTTGGTATGGCATTTTTTTCAGATTATTATTATTATTATAAAAGATATCATTGTTATTAATCAATAGTCTTATTTTGATCATGTGCTTTCAACACACAACCAAACGCAGCTCTGTGTGCCTTGGGTATGTGCTGTGGTCTGTTGTGGTGCTCTTAGTTTCATTCTATTGAAAGTGTTTTACATAGGATGTGTGTGGTGCCTAGTTGTGCTATTTTCTGTCTGTTATATACATTTGTAAGTGTTTTGGTTATGTATTTGTCTGAATACTTTTTTTTTATCATACCTAATGTGCCTACTATAATAGGAATTGTTTCTGTTTTAGGCTCCAGATTCAAGTTAATATTATTATTATTATTATCATCATCATCATCATCATCATTGAGTGTGAGAGCAGTGCATGCCAAACATTGATGGGTCATATTTGTGTGAACATCAGGATCGTAGGACATCGTTGGGCATTTCCATCTCCTTCCCAGCTCTGAGATTCCGATTGATATGGCTTGTGCTTTTGTCTATTTTGCTATCACACTGGGTTCTTCTGTTTCAACTAGTTTTATTATTATTATTACAGTTGTTGTTGTTGTTGTTGTTGCTATTGTTAGGACAATGTGTAACAGAGTCAGTAGAATGACATGAAGTATGTTTAGTGGTTTTGAGATATATCACATTGTGTTCTGTGCTTAAATCCTGGCTGCCTTGTGACGTTCATAAAACAAGCACGAGTCAAGTACCATTCTTTCATCAGCAACAAGCTGCACCATTGTTGCCATGCTGTTAGAAGTCATTGTTATTATTAAGTGGATTTTGGCAGAATTCAACTTTGACTTTCATCCAGTTAGGGTTCATGAAATAAGTACGAGTCAAGTACTGTTATTTTCTTCAGCAAAAACTTACAGCATTGTGTTGTTAGAAGTCATTGCAATTATTCGGTTGAAGAAAAAGTTTGTGTGCTGAACTTGTGCCAAATGGTTGCACCTTCAATGCTGAACTTTACTGTCGCAACTTGGTCAAGTCTATGATGCGCTGATTGAAAAGGACCCAAGACTTGTTTGTCGAAAACATGCTTTGTTTCAACAAGACAATGCAAAGCTGCATACCGCCAGAAAGACCAGCAACAAGATTGAAGAATTGGATGGTGTGGAAGCTCTGCCTATAATCCAGACATTGCTCCATCTGACTATGGTCTCTTCCGATCAGTGCAGTACTTTATGAAAGGTCGCTGATTTGAGTCATTCAATGAAGTTGAAGAAGCCTGTCAAGAATTTTTTGATACAAAGCCAAAGGATTTGACCAAATCCAAAAGCTTGCAGATCGTTGGCAGAAGGTTGTGGAAAATGACAGTCTTTATTTTGAAGAAAAGTTGTTATCCTTTTTGAATAAATTCTTGCCTAAAAGACCATTATTCTAACATGGTACATGAACCTTTTCTTCAATTTAGTATTATACTGAGTTTGGCAGAACTCAACTTTGCCTTGGCATCGATGTAATTGACTGATACCCTCCCCCAAAATCTCAGGACTTGTGCCTGACCTGTGTGAATAAGCTTACTCTGAACATACGCTTGTAAACTAGAGGGGTCAAGAAGGAGAGAGGTGCCTGCTGGAGGTGCTTTTAAATGGTGGCGTGACCAGGATGTGTGGGTTTCCTTGGTTGGTCCATGGTGGAACTACCTTCTTTTGGAGAATCTTATTATTAAACATTTGTTGTTAATTGTTATTGTTTTATGGTAAACATGAATTTTCGTGCTAAGCCCCACTTGGCCCTTGTTTTGTATTGCTCCTTTTTGTTATGTGTTCATCCCTTGTGGTCAATAAAGAAAAAAATTATTATTATCAATATTAGTTACTGGATACTCTAAACCCTTCTTCTACTCACTCTAGCTTAACCACTCACCTGTAACAGAAATAATACTCACATTAACTTGACCACACAAGCATAATGCCAAACTGACCAAAACCTCCTTGTAATATGAGCAATACCTATGCATCCTTCCCTACGTCTTCAAACTACGCCTGTCATAAATGGCATTCATTCTCACTTGACCACATGCTGACCAATCACCTGTAGCTTAATGTGGTGCTTACCTGCTGTCCAGTGGTCTTGTTGCTTTGACAACACTGCTAATGGTTTTATTCCTTGTTCTAATATATTTGCTTTATAAAGTGCAGAACAAAAGATGATATGTATACATGTGCATTGAGTATGTGTTGTGTGTGTATGTGTGAGTCTGTGTGCATGTGTGTGTGTGTGTGTGCGTGTGTGTGTGTGTGTGTGTGTCTAAATTTGTTTGTAGGGTTTGATGTGTGGAATCCGTATATAAACATACATGCAACCATTAATTATCTATCTACCTCTGCATGTGTGTGTGTTAGTGTGTCTCTGTGTGTGTATGTGTGTGCATGTGTTTGTGTGTGTGTATCAGTGTCTGTGTTTGTGTCTATGCCTCTGTGTGTGTGTGTGTGTATTGACATTGCATGAGATATGTAAATAAACATCACCATTGCACAAGAGGTATCCATCATTTTCAATCTTCTAGAAGAACATGCCTGACCAAGAGAAACATTATCTTGCTTTGAAAGAGGAAGGACATCCAATGACAAGAAAATCTGCCTCAATGAATTCTGTCTGTGCATGCAAGCATGGGAAATTGATTGTTAAAAGAAAGAAAATTATGCGTCCATACATACATACATACATACATGATAGCTGAAAACTCATGTTTGAGTATTGCTACTGTCTGATCGAAATCCCCACACATACGAGGGCTACGACCAACCAGTTTTGTGATAGGTTTTAAGTAATGCCTGTGTGTGAGCATTTTTTGTAGTGGGGAAAGGATTAGCACAAATCCAGTCCCATTCTTTGAACATGGACAACATAAACTTGAAAAGAAGAACTAGTCTACATCATCAAATATTGTCAGTGCCACAGGTTTTCTCTCAGAGTTTCCGCTCTTCTAGAGAGATGTTGTGACATTTATATATATATATATATATATATATATATAGCACAGAATTTTGTCAGTGAACAGGTCATGATTTCAAAGCAATGAAAATATTTTGACAAATTAAATTTAAATGTTGGAGTGAATCTAACAGTTTTTGTGTTTTTAAATGGCTTATAAACACCTTCCATGCTGCAATTGTGTGTGTGTGTGTATATATATATATATATATACACACACATATATACAAATATATACATGTGTGTGTATAGATGCCCTTTACTTTCATCATTAGGTGATAGGGTGATCTGTATGCCAGCTCTCGAATGGTATTTGTACAAGCAGACAGACAGACCATTACTACAACTAAAAAGAACAACAACTGGACTCCACCTATATCAGCTGAAAAATGTATGTGTAATATTGTCAGCTTTAGGGATGGTCGAGATATATATATATAGTTAGAAGGAAAAAGAAATAAGATACATACTAAATAACTTAATGATATTACATCAGGCTGGAGATGGGAATAATGACATCCCTTTGCAAATACTGATAGGGCACAGATAGCCAGCTGGAGGGGATGTCTTCCTGGGGCTACAAGTTACAGTAGCATCGACCCTTAAGGGTTAGCCACATTTAGGTGGCAAATACACTTCACGATGTCGTGCTGCTACTGTTTATATCATGCTCAGAGATTTATTATTGCTTAATTATAATTGTTTTCCTCATAATACAATATGCATAATTTTCCTCAAAATTTTAAGCAGTAAAGGTGGTGCTCCAGCATGACCAGTCAAATGATTGAAACAAGGAAAAGAATAAAAGAATGTTTATTAGATTGATAACTAATTGTCGTGATGTAAAATTTCTGTTTATTTTTTTATTCTTTCGTTATCTTCTGACATCATCAAAGGTTAAATACTAAACTGGCTTCTCTTAAGATATATTTCTTTTTAATGTTCTTTTTGTATGTGTTCGTCTATCAGAGATAGTTTCTTAGTTCACTTTGAATTTAACCCATTTTGGTTTGCCTTGATAACATTGTATTAGCATATGTTTTCGGATATACAGGGTGTCCCAGAATTAACTGCCTATTTCAATGAAATTGGGCAAATTTTCAAAAGAAAACTGATAGAATTTCATGTTTATTACTTAATTAGGATACCAAAACAAATAGATTTATAAATCTTTTTTTTCTTTTACTTGTGGCCATGCTGGAGCACTGCCTTTAGTCGAACAAATTGACCCAGGACTTATTCTTTGTAAGTCTAGTACTTATTCTATCAGTCTCTTTTGCTGAAGCACTAAGTGACGGGGACATAAACACACCAACATCAGTTGTCAAGCGATGCTCGCGGGGACAAACACAGACACACAAATATACACATATATGTGTATACATATATGACGGGCTTCTTTCAGTTTCCATCTCCCAAATCCACTCACAAGGCTTTGGTCAGCCCAAGGCTATAGCAGAAGACACTTGCCCAAGGTGCCACACAGTGGAACTGAACCCAGAACCATGTGGCTGGGAAGCAAGCTTCTTACCACACAGCCACACTCTACCTGTTTCCCTACAAATTTCAAATCTATCCTTAGCAGTGTGAAACACATTCTGAAGCATTTCAGGTGTTATCTCCTGCACTGCTAACTGAATGCGCTCTTTAAGTTCAGCAAAACTATTGTTCCATCCTGGAGATGAAGGTAGACAAAATGACCGTTGCCAAATTGAAAGAAAAAAAAAGAAAAAGCTGTCTTGGACAGATAAGTAGGATCGAAAAAGAATGAAATTAAAATTATAAAAAAAATTATAAAATTATTTTAAAAATTTCCAAGTTATACACTTTTAACACATATTAAACATGAGTCATCTATACTATTTAAACAGCCTTATAGGTGCAAATTCAGTGGTCACTCCCTGACCGGCCATAACCAAGCACCCATTTAGCATTACTGCCCAAAGGTATTTTCAAGTGTGCCTCTTTTCGGATTTATTTATGAACTAATGACTGATTATATATAGATACCGTATATATACATGCATATACATATGTGTGTATATACATACACACATACATATATATATATATATATATATATGTGTCAACTTTAGAGTTGACATATATGATAATGATGATGATGATGATATATTTGGAGTGGGGGAAGGTATGTGGTGGGGATGTCCAACCAAGTAGATTAGGAGAGAGAAACTCAAGGTAGAATTGCTATTTCCTTTTTCTCTCTCTTCTTTTGTCTCTTCCTGTTCCCCCTCTCTCTCACTTTCACCTTCTCTCCATCCCTCCCCCCTCCTTCTCTCTCTGAACAGGATATTAACTGACTAACATAGTTTCTTTTAGAGTAAATTATTAGGGTTAAGTAAGGTGTGTGGACAGGTAGATTGGCAGGTAATATAAGGGAGACAGATGGATATGTAAGTAGGTGTTGTTGACTTGAGGAGATTGGTTGGTATTTGACATAAGTTGCTACTGTGTAAACTCTGTTGACGTTTGATAATTGTTTGTTGAATGACATTAAAAAAATGACAAATGATTGGACAGGCATGTAGATATATATACACCTTGCTTAATACATTTTGCTAATCATGTTGGGACACTCCCTTCAAATATGCTATGAAAAAAAAAAAGCTAGAAAGAATGGTAGAAAAAGAGGAAAGAGGGAAAAAATGAGATACACTAAAGAAGAGATAGATAAAGAAAAAAAAAGAACGGATGGACATATAGATAGATAGATAGATAGATAGATACATGCATGCATGCATACATACACACTTATACACAGATAGATAGATTGATATATATATATATATATATGTATGTATGTATATGCTTGTGTGGAGGCACAATGGCCCAGTGGTTAGAGCATCAGACTCGCAGTTGTAGGATTGTGGTTTCAATTCCCAGAGCAGGCATTGTGAATGTTTATTGAGCAGAAGCACCTAGAGCTCCACAAGGCTCTCACTTTCTCATCTTCACTCTGTCTATATCTCCTCCTCTCTCTCTCTCTCACTCTCTTAAGCGTTGCTCATGTGAAATTCTAACGCCTGTCCTTCTCTTTCATTTCCCCCCCTGCTTCAACGATGCTGTTACACTTGTTCTAATGCAGAAGTGGTCTATCTTTCTAGGACTTCTGCTCAATCATCTTTCTCGCATTGCGTTCTTCTTTGCCACCCCCCCCACCTCTCTCGTTTTCTCTCTTTCACACCCTCTTGATCATAGTAATATTCTGCAATCTGTGTTCATCTTGAACTCACAATCAATTTGCAGTTATCATTTGTATTACAATTAATTTGTAGATGAAATATGAGGATGGATTATGCAAAAACTACCATTAAACAGTCAGATGAGAGATAACGAAGCCATCAGTCTGTTTGTGGATTAATTTATATAAATTGCCCACAGCATCCACTGATATTTCAGCATGAAAATGTCATTATTAGAATAAGGAACATGAAACAAATGACAAGGCCACACACACACACAGTGCTTATTTTCCGATAGAAAACCAGAAAAGTCCTCAATATATACGTGTATATATAAAGTGGTAAATTGGCAGAACTGTTAGCACATCATCAAAAATGGTTAGTGGCATTCCATCTGTTCTTATGTTCTGAGTTCAAATTCTGCCAAAGTTGACTTAGCCTTTCATCATTTCGGGATTGAGGAAATAAGTACCAGTTGAACACTGGGGGTCAATCTTGCCAGTCCTCAGTCAAATCGTCCAACCCATGCTAGCATGGAAAGCGGACGTTAAACGATGATGATGATGATGATGTCTGTATCATCATCACCACCATTATCATCGTCATGTGTTGTGTTCTTGAGCAAAACACTTCATTTCACATAACTCCAGTGCACTCAGCTGTCAATGAGTAGCCCTTCAATGGACTGGCATCCCATCCAGGAGGAATATAATCATCATGATTACTTACTTATACACCATGTAACCAGCCCTATAAGTCCTAGGACTTGAGACAGTAGTGTCCAGGAGTTGACCCTACCAACTTACTATCTGAGTCTTCTGTCATGCCACTGGTTTGACCAAGACTTTGTTGAGTCAAATTTTATTGAGAGAAACAAAGATGGGGAAAAATTACATAAAAACACACAAAACAATGCAACCATTACTTGTAATTAATTGCAAATGGTTTATCCTGATAAGCTTTGCTGGTACACAAGATGGGATGGACATTTAATAAGGATAAAAGAATTACTTGATATCAGTAGAGACATCAAACAAAAATCATCAATCAATATTCAAAGCCTTACAAATTGCAGCTCAATCAATCACCTAGAGAATATGTCACAAGTAAATCCTCTAAAGTTAGGGTATGTATTTAATTAATGATGCTTAATCAAACTGTAATACAAAAAAATTATCGTTATTACACAAAATATGATTTTTTTCTTTATCCTATCTATTATATGAATAAGAATCCTTTTAGTAAAGCCCCACCTTCCATTATACACAAACTAAACTGTAGGGAAATGCAATATATCACACACTGAAGCATGAAAAGGTGGGGGGGGGGAATGGATCAATATGTGAATGTTTAGACAAAGTTCAATAATTAGCTCACATCACTAATAATCTTTAGCATTTCAAACACAATGCTCTTGTAGGGAGACAAAAACAAAATAATAAAAGATAACAAATCACAAAGCTTGGCAATGAGTTCTAGGTGTTCTGTTTGAATAACATGATTTCATGCGAGAAATTATAATATCTGGAGGTTATTGCAGAATTATTGATAGTTATAGGCAAAGGTAGGGTGATGCAATTAAGAAACTTGTTTCTTAATTGCAGGTGTATTGTTTTGGGCTCAGTCCCATGGTATGACTCCTTGAGCAAATATCTTCACCTATAGCCAGAAACTGTGTGGAAGCCCATAATACATACATACATACAGTGCCCATAATACATACATACATACATACATACACACACACACATACATACATACATACATACATGCATGCATATATACATACATATACATACATACATACATACATACATACATATAAGGCATAGGTAGAAACTCCATAAGATGTACCCAGTGTAAGCTATGGACACATAAGAGGTGTAGCAATATCAAAGGAAGGCTAACTGGGAAGATAGTTTTTGTGTGTGACAAATGCTCATCATCATTGTCATCATCATCATCATCATTGTCATCGCTGTCGTCTTTGTCATCATCATCCTTATCATCCTCACCATCATCCTCCTCATCGTTGTTGTTGTCATTGTTGCCGTCATCTTTATCATCGTTGTCATCATCATCATTGTTCATGGCATAAGTTGGATGGTTTGACAGGATCTGACACGTCAAAGGACTGCATGAAGCTCCATTGTCCACTTTGGCAGAGTCCATTACGGCCAGACAGTTGGCCTTCCTAATGCCAACCACTTTACAAAGGGTGCTTTTTTTTTCATTGCACCAACACCATTGGGGTCACCAAGTAATTCACAAGACAAGACTTCCCAACTGAGTGATGACATAGTACTGAGGGGTGGTGGTCGGGCGGGGGGGGGGCCTTAATGCCAAGTGTTGAGAGATTAAAGTAAGATAGAGGGACTGGAAGATGTGTCTTGCTGAAGAGGAGATACATGGCCACCCCAGCTGGAAAGGGAAAGATATGATGTTGATGAGGTGACAGGGTCTTGTGTTAAAGATGAAGACTGAGGTGAACACAGGTGGTTTCATGTTCAACTGTGAATGATTTTTTTCATATGGAGATG
>NC_068999.1:2502930-2506756 GCF_001194135.2 Octopus bimaculoides
AAATTTCAAGAAAAGGATTTCCTCATAATCCTCTTTGACAAACATTGTTGGTATAGTTACTCACTGCTCCAGCCACTACCACTGACTCCATTCCTGATCTTATCTTGATTCTTTTATTATCACTTATTCTTTTCTTTCATTTTTTCCTTTCTTCTTCTCTTTCTTTCTCAGTCGTTCTCTCTTTTCATTGTTTCTTTTTTTCTCAGCTTTTCCATTACTCTTTCCGGTCCTTCATTTCTTTCTTTCTTCCTTCCACCATTTCTTTCTGCCTTTTCTCTTTCTTTGTTACATTTTATTTTGTATTTTTCCTTCTTTTCTTTTCCCCTTCTTCTTTTCTTTCATTATCTTTCTCTCTCATTCCAAAGTCATTGCTTCTAATGAATAATAGGGGCCTAAGAACAGATCCCTGGTAAACACCTACCTCTACTACTTCTATAATACACTAGCCTATGGGGAAATTTAAAAAATAACAGCCAAATCACCCTCACCCTCAGATCACAACATGCTGTCTTAAGAAAAGGGAAGGGCATCCAGCTGTAGAAACTCTGCCAAATTAGATTGGGGCTTGGTGTTGCCATCCGGGTTTCACCAGTCCTCAGTCAAATCGTCCAACCCATGCTAGCATGGAAGGCGGACGTTAAACGATGATGATGATGATGATGATACTCAATGTATCCCAGATACCCTTAGTTATAAATACCCTTTGTTTATAGATAGTACCCCTAAAAGGCTATTCATCTACGTTAGGGATTTTTTAATCTGAGCTTAACATAACAAACAAGCATGTTGACGAAAGAGGTCACGAACTTTGATAACATTGTTGGAATAGAAATGCCTCCCCCTCTCTCTCCCTCTCTCTCACGTATCCTTAATGAAGTTCTCAGAGAAATTTAGTGTGACAGAAAAGGTAACAAGACTGGCCCTTTGAATTACAGGGACTACTCATTTTTATTAGCTGACTGGAAATAAAGTGTCTTACTCAAAAACACAATGCGCCGGTGGGAATCGAACTCATGACCTGATGATTATGAGCCAGATACCCTAACCACTATGCCATGTGCCTTCACACACACTCACACACTCATGTACAAATGCCGAAATACACACATACAGAGAGAGCTGGTAAGAGAAGGGAGGAGATATCATACATGTATACAAACATAATTAGATGCTCTCACACACATTAAATGAAAGGGACAGGGTGATAATGAGAGAAACATCAAAATGTCTGATGTCAGATATGTCAGTGCTGAATCAGTGGCGCCAAAACAGCCATGCCGAAATGTTTTATACACACGTCAGGAAAATAGCATTTGAGACATACTGAAAGTAGGAAGTTTTCTAAAGTTCTGCCATAAGAGGAACAAAGGCAAGGGGTGTTTCAGATTGCAAGACAGTAGGTCAGCAAGAATCAAGTCATTTAGGGAAATGTGTGTTTGGAATGACAGAAATGCAGCAACCTTCATCAACACCAAGAGGAAAGAGGCTTGGAAATGTTACTATGAGATTTTGGTGAATATGAAGAACGTATGAGAGAAGGAGGAACTATTCCAAGTGAACTGAACAGAGGAATGAGCAACTGCACTTAACTGCTGTCTGGTGAAGTGCATGATTAATGATACGAAGGCAGGAAAAGCCGCTGGTCCATGAAGTATAGTCACTGAAATGCTGAAAATATTTGGTAAAGTAGGCATAGCTGTAGTCACTCACACAATCAGTCTGTAGAATAGGAATACATTATACTCAGTGACTGACATAGCAGTTATCACCGTCTTCTGCTACAACACCAAAGGAGATACCGAGAACAGTATTTCTCAAATTTTTTAACAATCCACTTTTTTCTTTTACTAACACACCCCTTGCTATGATCCAATGGCTCCTCCCCATTTCTAATACACATTTCTATCCTACTGGCCCCTTGGCCCCAGTACCCACATAAAATTTCCCATCAACCTGTCTGCTACCTCTAAGGAGTAGTTCTTCCCACTTTGAAAGTCACTACTCGAGAAGGAAGCAACAACAGATGTGTCAAAGAGAGGGACAAATTTATGAAATTAGCAGGAGTTACAACAGAACTGATTAGGAAAAAGAAAAAGCTTAATGAGATTCAATTTGGGTTTGGTTCATGATGGGGTACCACTGATACCTTTCTTCTGGGCATGAGATGTTTTGGTACAGAGTTTTGGCGCCACCTATTTGGCATTGTTCATTCAACACTGGCTTATTTGACATCAGACATTTTGTCCCTCTCACCTTTTGGTACCATGAAAATTTTGTTTTTATTCTTCGTGCTAACTAACTTGAGGTCACATCAATTAAACTACTCAATTAATAAATATCATTTAGCTTTCTGATTCA
This sequence comes from Octopus bimaculoides, assembly GCF_001194135.2. Classification (NCBI taxonomy): domain Eukaryota; kingdom Metazoa; phylum Mollusca; class Cephalopoda; order Octopoda; family Octopodidae; genus Octopus; species Octopus bimaculoides. The sequence goes on from NC_068999.1 coordinate 2,505,289, forward strand.
CTTGATGTATTTATGATAGCTGATGAAATATTGATGAAACATGGAACAGAAACATTTTCTCACTTTGGATTTCTGTACTTCTTTGACAAAGTACAAGGGTGAGTCAAAATGTAATGCCATTTTGTTTAGGACAGGTAGAATTACCAACACAGGAACATGTATCGTACATCAAAATGAAGCTGGTCCTCTGTGGATCACATCCCTACTTCTCAACATAGTCACTGTTTCTCTCAGTAGCCAACTATTGCATAATGTCCAAATAAAGAGATGCAAATATGCACACTGATGCACAGACACATGCATGCGTGCACATAAATCAGGCTTGTTTGGCACATAAAAAGCACCCACTGCACTCTCAGAGTGGTTGGCATTAGGAAGGGCATCCAGCTGTAGAAACCTTGCCAGATCAGATTGGAGCCTGGTGCAGCCTACTGGCTTGCCAGTCCCCAGTCAAACTGTCCAACCCATGCCAGCATGGAAAGCAACAGTTAAACGATGATGATGATGAAATTCACTCTAATTCACTTTCAAGAATTTGGTCAGCTCAGAGCTAAACTAGAAGACACTGTCACTAAGCGTCACATATTGAAATCGAATTTATCTTAGATTCAGGTCTATACAAGCTCTGTAAGTAAATCTGTGCAGTAATAGACAATGAAGAAGAAGAAGCTTGTCAGGTGGACTACATCTCTAATTCCAAATGCCCAGCCTTGTCACATGGCCGAGAATTACATCAATAGTACAAGGTGCCTTGTACGATAATATGAGTAAATAGTTCCATTGGTTGAACAACTAGGACACACACTAGAGTTAATGAGGTGAAGCTCATCCTGCATGCACACAAGCATCGTTGATTCTGTTATTTTATTCTCATTCTTAAATTAGTGACATTGGATAATAATAGAATTAATGGTACCTTTGTAAATTAATTATATATATATATATATATGTATATATATATATACGTGTATGAATGTATATATATATATATATACGTGTATGAATGTATATATTTGTATACATATATGTATGTATGTACTCACAGCTCTTTATAGATAAACACATGAACATATATTCAAGTACATGAAACTGTATCCACTCATGCATGTCTAACACATCAAAGGCAGGTTAACTAGCAAGTTAGTTTTTGTTTGTGGCAGATGTTCAGGTGCAATAAAGACTTTAAACAAACAGGAAACAACTTCTATCTCATTCCAGGGTGAAAAACTAGAGGTAGTCGATAGCTTCCGCTATCTGGGCGACCAAGTTAGTAGTGGGGGTGGGTGCGCTGAAAGTGTAGCTGCTAGAATAAGAATAGCCTGGGCAAAGTTTAGAGAGCTCTTACCCCTGCTGGCGACAAAGGGACTCTCACTCAGAGTAAAAGGCAGACTGTATGACGCATGCGTACGAACAACCATGCTACATGGCAGTGAAACATGGGCTGTAACTGCTGAGAACATACGTAAGC
>NC_068999.1:2507226-2512848 GCF_001194135.2 Octopus bimaculoides
AAGACACCATTTCGAGCGTGGCCGTTTTCGTGCGGGTGACACGTAAAAGCACCCACTACACTCTCTGAGTGGTTGGCGTTAGGAAGGGCATCCAGCTGTAGAAACTCTGCCAAATCAGACTGGAGCCTGGTGTTGCCATCCGGTTTCACCAGTCCTCAGTCAAATCGTCCAACCCATGCTAGCATGGAAAGCGGACGTTAAACGATGATGATGATGATGATGATGATATATATATATATAGATAGATAGATAGATAGATAGATAGATAGATAGATAGATAGATATATGCATATATGTGTGTGTGTGTATGTGTTTGCGTGTGTACATCTGTGTATCTGAATGATTAACATCCACTCCTCAAAGTTTAATAATTAATTATACTTGATTACCTGCAAACAAGTTGGTTCATGACCAAGTGAGTGCATAAATTATAAGAGAAGTAGAAAACGATCGATCAAATTTGTCCATAAAACTTGTCCTTAAATGTATTTAGTTTCGTTGGGGTTTTTTTAATTTTCTTTTATGATTTTTTTTTTTTTTTTTTTGGTACATTCGTGATATTTTAATCTCTGGAAACTCTACCGACTTTAGCTAAACAGAAGATTTTATTTTTATACATTTATCTGATTTCCGATATTGGACATTGTCCAGCTGGATGACGATTTGTTGCTAAAAAAAAAAAAACCATGTTGTGGTTGGTTTGCAGATATTTTTACTATTCTCTCTCTGTTTCTGTTTTTAGACAATAAATAATAAATACGTATATTGTCTTTCGCACACAAACATACGTATATCTGTCCATTACTATTTCAACCGAATCCTCTCTGGTAATGGCACAATGAAAAATTGCACCCACTAAGACTATGAGGAGCATTTGACGGAAACTTAATTAAATGGTGCTCTGTTGGTGACTACGATGAATTTTCCAGTTGAACCAATCAACAGAACAACCTACCCATGAAATTAATGTACAAGTGGTTGAGCACACCACAGGCATATATACCCTCTCTCTATTACTACCTTTCCCTCAGACTAATACTTTTTGCAACCTTCTCATTTTAGCAGATAATTCGCCCAACATCCCTCAGGGTCACATTATAGATTTTTATTGAAATCCAATTAGCCTATTATTGAACTGGATGTTAACGTAACATGTATGCAAAGTTTCGTGAATATTGGTTTGTTGGTTTAGGCACTAAGATGGTAACAGTCAGACAGACAGAATTGCCATTTATATATATGTGTGTGTGTGTATGTATCTTTGTGTTTGTACCCCACCACTGCTTGAGAACCGGTGTTGGTGTGTTAACGTCCCTGTAACTTGGTGGTTCAGCAAAACAGACCGATATAATGAGTACCAGGCTTTAAATAAAAAAGCCCTGCAGTTGATTTGTTTTATTAAAACCCTTCAAGGCGGTGCCCCAGCATGGCCGCAGTCAAATGACTGAAACAAGTAAAAAAAATCCTTTCCTGAGGTCTCTCACGTACTACTCCTTTATTAAATGTTTCTATAAGTAGTATCTGTGCAGATGAAGCCATCACATTTGCACAAGATTACTGCTTCCCTGCGGAGGCACAATGGCCCAGTGGTTAGGGCAGCGGACTCACGGTTGTAGGATCACGGTTTCGATTCCCAGACCGGGTGTTGTGGGTGTTTATTGAGTGAAAACACCCAAAGCTCCACAAAGATCCGGCAGAAGGTGGTGGCAACTTTCTCTCACTCTTTCTTCCTGTTGTACTTGTATTTCAAAGTAGCCAGCCTTGTCACACTCTGTGTCACGCTATCGTGTCTGTGTTTATTCCCCCTCCCTCCACTATCGCTTGACAATCGATGTTGGTGTGTTTACATCCCTGAAACGGAGTGAGATATATCAGTTGTTCGGAAAAATTCAAAGCTTTGGAATTTTTTATAGATAACCGACCCGAGGAATCGTTTCTCCACGATCTTTAGGCCACGTTACGGTGCTAACCGGCCTCATCAGTCATTATTACATTTATAACAGATTTGGAGGAATTAGATGAAAGTTCTCCAGTAGTGTTCTTTCATGCAAATAAATCATGCTATTTTTAAAATTTGCCACCAAAATCTTATAAAATGACTATATTCTAAAAATAAATGTTTTTAGTTAATTATTCATTTTGAGACGATTAAATAAACATCACTATATTATCATTTTTTTTAATGATGTAGTGAAGAGGGGGGAAATTATAACAGTAATAACTTGTCTTTTAATTATTATTATTATTATTATTATTATTATATATGTGTGTGTGTGTGTGTGTGCCTCCCAACCCACATCTACACACACAGGCTGACATGGCGTGTTTCGCCCATCTTCCAGTCTCTCGACTTTTCCGTCGTCTTCGGTGGCAAGAATACGCATATTTATTGACCTTTCTTTTAGAAATTTCACTGAAAGTGTCTGCCGATGATGTCACTGCGGATCAATCAAAAAAACTTGTGAAGACTTTCGTCTGGGACGAACGTGGATATTTGATCTATTGTCCCTGCATGGGTAAGAGCGTATCTATATGCATGTACACACGTGTGTCTGTATGTTTATATGATTGAGTATGTGTGCGTACGTATCTGTTGTGATAGTCAATACCAGTGACCTCTCTTATCAATCTGTAATTTTTATTTATATGTTTTCCAAAGTACTGAACCGTAAATGTTTCTTCTTTGTTGTTTTCTCGGTAATTGAGAACAGCAAATGAATTCTTATTTACCTTTGCTCGAAATAAAAAAAAACAAAAGTCCTAAACTTCGGCAATTTCCGTCAACGCCTGCCATTACGCGAACGTCGTCTGTTGGTATAATTGTACTTTAACGTCTTAAATTCATACAAACCCAACGAACGAAATTAATTATCACAGTGGAAGCCAAATTTTATGGTTAATGTTTACATCTTGACTAACTTTTTATAGTTAACCAATTTTATTCATTCCTTATTTTTTAATGATTACTAACAATAAACTGTGGTGGTGGGGAACTTAATTATCGTAATTCAGCAGAAACTTATTAAAACTTTCTTTTAGTATTAATTATTAACGCTAATTAGGGGAATTTTTTTAAAAAATAAGTGGCAATTTTTAAACATTGCTTAACATGAATTAATTGAGTTCAACTTCCTGATGTTAGTTCAGCAACAAAATATTGTCAACGTGGAATTGAATGGATCCTCGTCGGTTCCGTTTATGATTATTTGTTCGATCAACTGAACAATGTTTATTTATTTACCATAATAAAAGCACTGACACGTGTACCCTTAACCTTTCCTAATGCACCACACTGGTACATGTTTATTCCTTTTACAAATTAAAGCGCATACCATAACCCTAACCCTGTTTCAAAATAATTTTAATACCCTTTTTTGTTCTGGTTTTTAGATATATTAAAACTTTTTTTAAAAAAGCTGATGGCTTTCCATAACGCTCTTAGTTCTAATCATGAATAGAAAATGGTCGAAAATCGCTGGTTTTAAACGATGGTTACATCGGGTAGATCGGTGTTCGCGACTGAACAACACTAAGCATACAGTTAAACATGATTTAGTATCGCCGCACAAGTCATATAAAGTTGTTAGTGAAGTACAAAATATCCACGAAGAATCAATAACATGGAAGAAATAACAACAGGGTGGACTTACGCAGTTGTTGAGTGGTTTCTTCTGATTTCTTGGATATCACTCGAGTCCACCTTGGGTCCACTTGAGCCTTACATGTCTGGCCCAGTAGAACTGGTGCTTTCAATATTCTGCGATCGTTCATTCTACTCCATTCTCGAATTTCCTTCCTTTCAGATATGTTTCTGCAACAATATTCCTAGCGTGGATCCTTTCATGGCCCTCCATGTCATAGCTAGTCCTTTCTTTTCCATAGTGGTCGATGTCTCGCCTGCATAAGGGTAGGATGGTATTATTGAAGAGATTGTTATGCAGGGTCTTGACCAATCTGTTCCTTGAATACATATTTAATTAAGGTAAATACCTTCCACCCTGCTCTTATTCCGTGTGAGATTTCATCATTAATCTGGAGTTTGGGTGACAAAGGACCGAGACAACTGCTGTGCTTTAGAAGATCTGCCCAGCAAAGTGAAGTTCAAGTCCATGACTCCTCCCTCTCCCTCCAACCACCGCTGTTCCCCTCCCTCGTGCTCCCTCATGTGCCCACTCAATACTACTCTTCCCTAGTTGAGGGGTCTTGTCCTGCAAGTTACTTGGTAACCTCACTGCTGCTGCGGGTGCCACATAAAAAGCTCTGAGTACTCTCTGCAAAGTGGTTGGCGTTAAGGGAGGCATCCAGCTGTAGAAGCCATGCCAAAGCAGACAGTAAAGCTTTGTGTAGTCTTCTGACTTGTCTGTTCCTGTTAAACCGTCAGACCTATAGCAGCATGGAAAACAGACGTTAAATGATGATGATAATGATTATGATGATGATGATGATGATGTCCGCACCTTTAAGTAAGATTCGAATGTATTAGGATAAAATTAAAACTATAAAGATTTAATTTCAGAGTAATTACTTAACGAGATTAAGTAATCTAGCTACAAATGCTTTTCACAAAATTTTTCAAAAATTGTGTCTTTTTTGTCTTTTATCTTCTTTTTCAAGGACGTTTTGGCAATCAAGCAGAACAATTTCTTGGTGCTCTTGGTTTTGCAAAAGCCATCAACCGCACATTAGTCTTGCCACCATGGAGAACATATGTAAGATTTTCTTCCTTTAAATTATTAAGATGGTGATGCTGACCATAACCATCGATATTGTCAGTTTATGTTGATTTTTTTCCATGCTGGCATGAATTAGCTCTGTTCCAGCACAACATTTCATCACATGTTGCAGTCCTTTGCTGTCGGATACAACAAAATAGAAAATCATTTTTCATTGTTGCATATGTCAGGTATTTTAAAATAGGTTGGTTGTTTCTTTTAGCTAAGGTTTTCAACTTTAGTATATAAATATAAAAAGCACTGATGCTGGTGCCACATAAAAAGCACCCAGTACACTCTGTGGAGTGGTTGGTGTTAGGAAGGGCATCCAGCCATGGAAACAATGCCAGAACAGACACTGGACTCTGGTGTGGCCCCTGGCCTTACCAGCTCCAGTCAAACTGTCCAACCAATGCCGACATAGAAAATATGTTCAATGATGATGATGATATCAACTTTACCCCTTTACATTGGGAAATCTACATTCTCTTTCTACTATGGATTGATATGTGTGTATATAAAGAGAGAGAGAGAGAGAGATGTGTGTATATGTGTATGTGCATGTTTGTATTTAGTGAGAGCTGTGCGAGCCATGTACAGAGATGCTGCCAGTAAGGTGAGGGTTGGAAATGAGTACAGCAATGAATTCTGGGTAGAGGTAGGGGTCCACCAAGGTTCCGTCCTCATCCCCCTCTTATTTATCATAGTCCTCCAGGCAATCACAGAGGAGTTCAAGACAGGTTGCCCCTGGGAGCTCCTCTATGCTGATGACCTTGCCCTAATTGCGGAGTCACTATCAGAACTAGAGGAGAAGTTTCAGGTGCGGAAGCAAGGTCTAGAATTGAAGGGCCTTAGAGTCAACCCAGCTAAAACCAAAATCCTAATAAGTAGGAAGGTAGATAAAACACAA
>NC_068999.1:2513830-2521560 GCF_001194135.2 Octopus bimaculoides
GTGCGGGTGGCACATAAAAGACACCATTTTGAGCGTGGCCGTTTTCGTGCGGGTGACATGTAAAAGCACCCACTACACTCTCTGAGTGGTTGGCGTTAGGAAGGGCATCCAGCTGTAGAAACTCTGCCAAATTAGATTGGAGCCTGGTGTTGCCATCCGGTTTCACCAGTCCTCAGTCAAATCGTCCAACCCATGCTAGCATGGAAAGCGGACGTTAAACGATGATGATGATGATGATGTACATACGCACATGTTTCTGTCTTCTTCACAGAAAAACATACCATTTGATGAATGGTTTCGTGTTGAGCCTTTGTCTACGTACCATTCTCTGATCCTAGCAGAAGATTTCATGGCTTATCTGGCACCAACATACTGGCCCCCTGGTAATCGTACCGGCTGGTGTTTCTCAATAGAAGAAGATAAAACAAAAGATTGTCGGATGAAAGAAGGTAAGTTATTATTACAAAGTCCTCTACGAGGTTTTGTTTTATTTTTCTGATACCAAATGATTTACAGAATGAATATACACACAAACATATGAATATACTATATATACACACACACATATGAATATACTATATACACACACACACACACACACATATATATATATATATATATATATATACATTATTATTATTATTATTATTATTATTATTATTATCATTATTATTATTATTCAGCGTTTTGTAGTTTCAGGCAAACTTCTACTGCATTACCTGCTACACCTCTGTGTTGTTGGGGTGTGTGCTGCATTGTGTTTTTTTATTTATTGGGTGGTGAGTGCAAACTCTTCCTGGTATTGTATTGTGCCAGTGTGTTTTGTTATGGGGTTTGGTTGCAGGTTTTTTTGTGTATTAGTGTTTGTATTGTGTGTGTAATGCAAGTTGTGTTCTTTTGTTGCTTATCTAGCCTGTTGGTGGTTGTTTATTTTATTAGATATTTGCTATATAGAGTGTATCTTTTATTTGTAGATTGTGTTTTTTTTTGGGGGCGGGGTGTTATTGAATTGATGGTGTCTTGCATAGAATGTGGGTTGTTCCTAGTAGGGCTATTGAGGGTCCTGTTATAGCTTCTACATTTTAGTTCCTATGTTTTTTTTTATCATGCTCAATACTCTAGTTATTACTGGTATTATTATTATTATTGTTATTATTATTATTATTTTCTACTGGAACAGGTTTGTAAAATCCATATTTGTAAATAAATATAAGGATGTTAACTTGCTCTCCAGTTAACATTGTTACCTTATTTAGGGCTGATGAAAAATCCATAAGAGACGTAGGCATTAAATAATTACCTACAAATGTGGATTTCAAAATTTTAGGTGGCCCTAACCATGCCAGTTGACTATACTAATAATAACATTCAGCTGTATTGACTACATGCAGCACTCTTCTTTCATTTCTGACTTTCTATGGAAACTTTCAATATCACCTATGTATATATATATATATCATCATCATCATCATCATCATCATCATCATCATCATCTAACGTATGCTTTTCATTTTGGCATGGGTTGGACGATTTGACTGAGGACTGGCAAACCAAATGGCTGCACCAGGCTCCAATCTCATCTAGCAGAGTTTCTACAGCTGGATGCCCTTCCTAACGCTAACCACTCCAAGAGTGTAGTGAGTGCTTTTATGTGCCAGTCAGGCAGTACTGGCAACGGCCATGCTCAAATGGTGTTTTTTATGTGCCATCTGCACAGGAGCCAGTCCAACGGCACTGGCAATGACCTCGCTCGAATACTTTTTCACATGCCACCAGCACAAGTACCAGTAAGGCGATGCTGGTAATGATCATGCTCGAATGGTGCTTTTTATGTGCCGCCTGCCTGTGCTGGATCAGGCTAATGGTCAAAGATTTCCTAACATGGTCATCCTGTCTCTTCATCAGGCCCACAGTACATAGGGATTTGAGAGCAATTTTGGTTGCTATTCCTTGTAGGTCAGATGACTGTGTGTAGGGTTTGTCCATGGCTCGTGTGCAATTGTATATATTTTACTTAGTGATTCATCCATCACTACTTCAGCAATTATGGGGAAGACTATGTTTTGCTGAAGAGGTCAGAATAAGCCAGAAACATGCCCAGAGTTGTGTCTCCAGTACTTTTACTCAGGTAAGTTAGTATTAACATATTTAATGCATGGAGCAATAAAAAAGCTAATTATGACAAAATATGCAGTGATCAAACAATGATATTAATGGCTAATATTATTTTCATGTTTCCATTAAATACATTAGACCACATGGGTTATGTCTCATCAGCAAAGCATAAACTTTACCATTTTTACCAAAGTAATGACTGAAGGATCACTGAGTAAATTTATGCAATTGTACATTTATTAATATAGGAAAATAGAATTTTGTTTTGTTTCAAACATGTTTGCATCTGTTTTTCCATGCTAGACCAGGTTAGATAGATATAGTACTGAAGCATTGTTTTTTCAGCCAGGTACTCTTTGTTCTTTCTATAATCCTTACTTGTTGTTGAGCAAGGGATCTCTTATTTCTACATTGCTTCAGCAAATAATGTGTTAATAGGGGAAATGAAAACAATGTCACTGCTTCTAGCTCAGGGATTTTTGCAGAGAACAAATGTAAACAAACACACAGACAAATATATATATATACAGGTGCAGGCATGGCTGTGTAGTAAGAAGTTTGCTTCCTAACCACATGGTTCCAGGTTCAGTCTTACTGCGTGACTCCTTGGCCAAGTATCTTCTATAGCCTTGAGCAGACCGATGCTTTGTGAGTGGATTTGGTAGACGGAAACTGAAAGAAGCCCATCGTATATAATGTGTGTGTGAGTGTGTTGTCTTTGTGCTTATGTTTGTTCCCTACCACTACTTGACAGCTGGTGCTGGTTTGTTTACATCCCTGTAACTTAGTGGTTCTGCAACCTTTTGAATTAAGAGAGTTGTGTTGATGTGTTGGTTGAGCTACCAATGCACACACCCAACAATGCATGACTTGTGTTCCTTGTGTCACAGAACGACATCAGGTCTGTTAGGTTTGTTCCGAATTGCTGTTTTTATTGGAGTGTTCCACCAGTATTCCTTGTTTTTTAAGGTGTGAATAACTACTGGCTCTGGTATTCCTTTGGTAGAAACGTCAGGTGACGAGCTGGCAGAAACGTTAGCGCGCCTGGTGAAATGTTTAGCGGTATTTCGTCTGCTGTTACGTTCTGAGTTCAAATTCTGCCAAGGTCGACTTTGCTTTTCATCCTTCCGGGGTCGATAAATTAAGTACCAGTTACACACTGGGGTCGATGTAATTGACTTAATCCCTTTGTCTGTCCTTGTTTGTCCCCTCTATGTTTAGCCCCTTGTGGGCAATAAAGAAATAAGAAATGTCAGGGCAATCCTTCCTGCCGATAACATTGTAAATAATCTTTGCAACAACTATATCATGCCTCAGGGGCAGACAGTATGATATGGATGTATGCATGCATATGAATGATGGGCTTCTTTCAGTTTCCTACCTAATCCACTCACAAGGCTCTCCCAACCCAGAATTAAAACAAAGAATACAATCCACTTATTTCTTTATATTGTTATCTTTGTAAGATAAAATCAACATTGACTCGTTATCACTCGTTATCGTCATTTCTGTAAAGGTGATGTAAGTCATTTCTGCTGATTCATTGCTCTTGGTTTCATTTTCTATCATCATCATCATCATCATCACCATCATCGGCAGTGGCAGCGATAATAATAATAATAATAATAATAATCCTTTCTACTATAGACACAAGGAATTTGGGGGGAGGGGGAGGGGTCTAGTTGATTACATTGACCCCAGTGCATAACTGATACTTAATAATAATAATGATAATAATAATTTAACAATCTTTCTGTTTCCTGGATGTGTATATCGTTTTTTTTTGCTTTTGTTTTTACTTCCAGGGAACCCATTTGGACCCTTCTGGGATGGCCTAGGTGTTGATTTTGATGCCAACATGCCTTACACAGTCACTTACCAATTACCAGAACTATGGAAAGAAATGTAACTATATTTCTAACGACTGTTTATTCTTATCTTAATCGAGGCACACACAGCTATGCTTCCTTTTCTTTTCTCCAACTACTTGGTTGCTCATAAGTTTCGCTCCTACTTTATTACTGTATATATATATATATATATATATATATATATATATATATATATGAGAGTGTAGCTGCTAGAACAAGAATAACCTGGGCAAAGTTCAGTGAGCTCCTACCTCTGCTGGTAACGAGGACAGCTGTGTGAAAAAGTGTCACACCTAACAGTTGAGGGAACCTGTGGAAGAGGTAAACCCTGTAAGACCTGAGATTTACTTCTTATTACTAGCAAGTCAAACATATTGTTGTTATTTAGCCCTAGGTCAATCCTGATCAAGCACATTGACAATAAGCTGATGACTAAGTTTGATCTATAGGTCATGTCTTCTTTTCTCTTGTATTTGTATCAAACATATTCACTTATTCGAAGCCTTTCACATTCATATTATTCTGTCAAGGATGCTATGAATGGCCCCTAATGGGAAATGGCAGCAACACACAACAAATGAGTGCCTTTCTGGAGACCTACCAAAAGTTAACGAGAAGATCAGGCAAAGATGGCTGCAACTGTCTGGTCACTGCATGTGCCACGTGCCACCCTGAACTGGAAGCACCCAGATTAGTTTTGTGGGACCCACTTCATGGTGATGTAAGAAGAGGAAAACATGGTCACACTTACATCAACGACTTCATTGCAGAAACTGGCCTGCAATGTCTCCAGGACATCAAGGTAGTGATAATGGACTGGGTGGGCTTTGTTGCTGTGGCCCAGGCTGGAACCCAGCCATAATAATAATTATTCTCATTGTTTTGTTTTAATCATGCATTATCTTGTTGCTCTAAGATTTCGATGATGTGATTGTTTGTTTTTAGACTGACATTGTAGTATAGGTGTGAGAGGCCAGATCTGGCCAGTTTAAACAAAAAACTGGTAGAATATTTGGGCCTGATATGGCCAGTTTAAATGCAAAAGGGTTAAAGAGAGTAGCAATGTTTCGAGGAGACTTCACTACTACTTCTAGCATGTTGAGTGACCACATAAAAGCTCCTTATGTGTAATTATGATATTTTGTTTATTTATTGTGTATGTTTTATTTCCCCCCCCACTTATTTAAAGGTACCCGTCATCTAAATACCCAGTGGTTGCCATGCGTGGAGCCCCTTCCAGTTTCCCCGTAGCAGAGCAGTATGTTTCTTTACACAAATATCTTTATTGGTCTGATGCCATTGAAGCACGGGTCAACGATTACATCGAAGATACATTTGAAGGAAAAGACTTCATTGGGATTCACTTACGGAATGGTGTAGATTGGGTGAGTGATGGAACTTGCTTCACCATTTAATGTCTCTTCACAACAACAACAACAATGTTCGTTTGAGTATGTCGTTCTTCTTCATCTTCTTCACCTTCTCCTTCTTCATCTTTTCTTCTTTCTTTTCTCCATTTTTGTCTTTCTTCTTTATTTCCTTTTCCTCTTCCTCCTTCATCTTTGTTTTCGTTCTCTTTCATTTTTTCTTCTCCTCCCTCTCCTCCATATTCTTTCTTCTCCTTAAACCAGTATGTGTGTGTGTCAGGGCGTGTAATAAGAGCAGTCCTTGTGTGTAATATTTTTCAAAAAAAATTCTATGGTCAGGGGTACAAAAGGAAGCCTTTCTGTAAAGATGTGTGTATTACTGTTTTCATGACTGAATTATTAATACTAATGTTAATTATGGTAATTTTTAATTTTACTTAGGTGAACGCCTGTGCTAATGTTGATAAATACAAGATGACATCTTACATGGCGTCACCTCAGTGTCTCGGCTACAGAGGAAATCGCTTAGTGACGCACCAAATTTGTCTCCCTTCTGCTGATGAAGTCATTAGGTACAGTCAGCCGACTTTTTCTCTTATTGGAAACACATGCACACACCCACACACAATCTCCCACCACACACACACATAAGTATGCATGCACCACTGCACACAAGTGTGTATATATATGTACCATAACATATGTATGTATCAACACATGATCTTGTGCACATACTACTACACACACATGCACATACACATATGCACATACACACACACACGTGTGTGTATGCATGCATACACACAAATGTGTGTATATATATATATATATGTACATATACATTGTTGTTGTTGGCACTCCGTCGGTTACGACGACGAGGGTTCTAGTTGATCCGATCAAAGGAACAGTCTGCTCATGAAATGAACGTGCAAGTGGCTGAGCATTCCACATGAGGAAATATTACCTTGCTTGGAGAGACAAATGAGAGTTGTTAACAGGAAAGGCATCCAGCCATAAAAAGTTTGCCTCAACAAATTCTGTTTGACCCTGTGAAAAGATGGAAAAGTGGACACTAATAAATGATGATGATGATGAACAATAAAGTTATACCTTGCCCTACTTTAAACATGCATTTAACAAAACAAAAAAAACCTGTATGAATCACTTAAACGATGTCTAATTTCCTGTTTTCAATTCTTAGAACTCAAAGACTTTGCTTATATCTTGTCATAAGGCTCATTATATCTCTTGTATTTCTTATCCTATCTGTCTGTAGATGATAAAAATAGCTCTGTTTAATTTATTTACAACAGAAAAAAAAAAAACTGAAGAACAAAGCAAGTGAATTTAAGAAGTCTTTTATTGTGGTCTTTTTTTTTACGTCTTTATTTCAGATTAACGAAAACCATTGTTACTGAAACTGGCATCAACATTATCTTTGTTGCTACTGATAAAGACCCCATGATTGAAGTATTAGAGCAACAACTGAAAGCACAAAAGGCAAGTATTATATATAGTTAGGCAAGGTAGGCAGTGCCTACCTGAATAAAATAGATTCGAAAGCAACATTTTCCTTTTATGGCAAAATATGCACCTAATTCAATATAATTTGGAAGGTTACTCTGATTATTACGCATAAAATGCAAAATGTTTTATATTTTCATAGATTAGGTAGGCATAATTCGTCCCTGCTTTTCAATCTCAGTATTTAAGCAATGCACAGTAACTGCTGTAGTACACGTGCTGTGTACACTCCAACAACATGTTCTGTATGTGATATAAAGGCAGAAGTGTTAAATTCATGTGGTGAATAAACTGTCGTTTAAATTATGCAAAAATGAAAATAACACTGATGTCTCATTTTAACACAACATTCTTCTCATTTTTCTCTTTTCTTTCCCTTTTTGTTTGTTTCTTTTTTTCTTTCTTTCCTGTCCCTCTTCCTTTCTTTCCTTATTTCTCTTTCTTTAAATTTCAACTTTTTTTTCTCTTCCCGAAACAGGTGCAAGTATTCCATCTAGATCCATGGTTACCACAACTGGATCTTGCAATCCTGGAGAAATCAAAACATTTTATCGGAAACTGTATTTCTTCCTTTTCCTCATTTGTTGCTCGGGCCCGACTGCGAGAAAACGCACCAACATCCTACTGGGGTTTCAGTTAACCTTAGTTATCTATTTATACAACCACCCGTTGTGTCTTATTTGTTCATGTTTGTTTGTTTGTCTCTTGAGTGATGTTAAGCAAATTTGGTCCGTCACATTGGAAGAAATGTCAAATTCTCTGAAAGCCAAAGCAGAAGATCAAATACCAGTGAAAACCAGATGGAATAATATTTGCACATCTGACGTTCTTGGATAAAGTTTTTTTATTTCTT
>NC_068999.1:2521730-2528743 GCF_001194135.2 Octopus bimaculoides
TTTAAAAATTAAAATTTTTTGTACATAATGTTCTTTTCTTTTTAATAAATAATTAAATAAATGAAAGCATTTCAGAAATGAAATCAAAGATGTTTGTAAGATTTCTTTGATTGATGTGTTTGAACTCAGAACGTAAAGACAGACGAAATACCGCTAAGCATTTCCTCTGGTGTGCTAACGTTTCTTATTTCTTTATTGCCCACAAGGGGCTAAACATAGAGAGGACAGACAAAGGGTTTCTCTGATGCAATCTGCAATATCTTACGTGAATTTAGCTTTAACCCCAACGTCTTTAAAAAGCGAAGTGAATTCTGTTAGTGAAACTGGAGTTACCTCCCGTGGCTGAGAAAGGCGAGGATCAAATCTAGTTGTCTCCTTTCCATTGTCAGAAAATGGAAGAAATACTACGACCCGTTTCTTTTGAAATGGTCTGACAGAATTTGTTGAAGACAAACACTATCTCCCATACATGAACTACATAAAACATCCTTCTAAGAGTGTGTGACGAGAAATTTCGTCATCTCACGGATGACGTCGAATTTCAAAGAAATGAATCCGAAGTTGCCATCCTTAGTTGCACTTCTATCGGAATGGCTGTTAAGTAAGGCAAACTCTGAGGCACATTCCTCTTGAAGGGTGCAACGATTCTGACAGCTCGCTGCCTTACATTGCTATGAATATTAGTTTCAAATTTTGGAAGAAGGCCAGTAATTTCGGGCAAGTGGGTAAGATCAATCCCGGTGTTCAACTGGTACTTATTTTATTGGCCCTGAAAGTATAAAGTCGATCTCGGCGGAATTTGAACTCAGAATGTAAAGAGGTAGAAGAAATGCCACTACATATGTTGTATGCTTACAATTCTGCCTGCTTGCCGCTTTTACATTGCTGCTAATATTAATTTGAGGCAGAAGCGGTTACCGCATCGTTAGCATATCAGGCAAAATACTTAGCGGCATTTCGTTTGGTTTTATGTCCTAAGTTCAAATTCTGCCAAAGTCGACATTGCCTTTCATCCTTTAGGGGTCGATTAAAAAGTACCAGTTTGAACATTAAAGTCGATATAATCTACTTACCCGCTCTTATAAAAATTGCTGGCCTTGTGTCAACATTTGAGAATATTATTAATTTCAAACATAATGATGATTGTATATAGTCTGCAGATCTTTAGAAATTCGAGAAACACATATTTCCTACAAGCAAACCTTACAAGGCTTGCAGACAAGTATTTATAACTCACTGAAAACTGCTATGTCGGGTGCTTTCAGCAAAGACACTGAACGTTGCTGGAACTTTTTTCTGTTGGGAACATCAATTATATTGTCACCGTTACTAAGTTGTCTTAATGGCGGCTCCCGGCAAACATCTATCGAATGCAACAGATTCTGAGACTGTTGCGAAAAAGAAATGTTTTCCTGGTCATTGGAGTCAGGGATTATTATCTTCCATGGAAAACCCTGAGTTACGTGTAGACAGTGACGACCAGGTTGTAGTTATAAAAGATAAATACCCAAAGGTATTATTTGGCCTTCCTACTCATTTGTGCCACGCACCGAGTTTCTTGCCGAATGACTTACAGAAAAATGGATATTTATTTATGAAAATTTCCACAAATACTTTTCAGATAGTGTAGATTCCGATATAATCGGAATCTGTTGTGAAAATTTTTTTTTCCGGGAGTGGAGAGAGGAGTTTCGGAAAATTCACCCGAGTCGGCTTTGTTTCCTCATAAGTTTCAGAAAAATGGGTATTTTTTAATGAGATTTTCTACAAATACTTTTCTGAGTGTATAAATTACGTTTATGTCGGATTTCGATGTGAAAAGAAAAATAGTGAGAACACAGGCATACATACTGACACATCGCGATTTTTTTCGAAATTTCAAGTTTCATTTTGTAGATATATATGACGAGTGTCTTATGTATGTGTACGAGTCCACCAAATCCTTTTTTTTTTCACATAAAATTCCGATGTAATCGTAATTTACACACTCTGAAAGGTATTTATAGAAAATTTCATTGAAAATTAACCATTTTTGTGAAAGTTATGAATAAAGAAAACCGTCTCGTGTGGATTTTCCGAAACTGCTTGCCATATGCCTGGAATAGTTTTTTCTCCACATCCTACGACGTAATTGAAATCTACACTGTCTGAAGCGTAGTTGTGGACCCGCAAAAATCTTATACGGACTCTCAGGGACCATTACACGAAAATTATTTTAGGAAGACTGAAATCATTTCTATAATTAATAAAACTACATTTTTAGGGGGGGGGGGGGTTTCTTCATTTTTTTTTATATATGGGTTTGCTAGTTTCTATCATCATTTTATTTCCTTCTAGGCTAAATATCATTTCCTAGTTCTTCCAAAAATGAAGATTTCAAATTTGAAGTCTGTTACCAAAGATCATGTCAGTCTTCTCAAACATATGCATAAAATGGGAAGTAAGATGGCCAAAAGGTAAGTCTTAATTTTATTATGATTAAGAAATAAACTAATATTTATCAATCCTAAAGATTTAATGTCACTTACTTGAGACTTTCCATGATTATCGGAATCTACGAATGAGTGAGCTATCCAGATAAATCCAGAGAGAAACAGATATGGAAATATTGATAAAAGCAAAAGCCTTATAAATTGTGTATAACTGCAACTTCAATTGAAATTGAGATACTGACTTCATTCACCAGGAACTTAAACCAAGAACTCCATCGATTATGATGAAGAGGGTTTCAGTTGGTGCAATCAATGGAAAATCCTGTTTGTTTAATTAACGTGCAAATGATTGAGTACTCCACAGACATGAATACCCTTAACTTAGATCTCGGGGAGATTCAGTGTGATACAGAATGTGACAAGGTCGGCTCTTTGGAAGACGGGTACAATTCATTTTTGCCAGCTGAGTGGACTGCAGCAAAGTGAAATAAAGTGTCTTGCTCAAGGACACAACACATTGATGGGAATCGAACTCACCACTTTACGAGTGTGAACTGAACGCCCTAACTGCTAAGTGCTGCACCTTTGCAGAAACTTGTTTCCAATTTGACAACATTCCACTTGCATTACACAATATATATTGACACTTTATTATGGAAATTTTAAATATACCACATTTTATAAGCAAAGGAAACAAATGTTTGTGTACAATTTTCACAGGTGATTTCAGAATATAAGAATGATGTCTCTGAAAACTAAATATTTCACAGGTGATTTCAGAATATTTTAAAAGGCTGCACAATAGGAATGATGTCTCTGAAAACTAAATTTTCATTTTTTTACATCCATTTTTCTATGCTTGGAAAGCTGAGATCCTTTAGTACACCCAATTTTTTTTTAATATAATTGGTGACCCTTCTCACCTTTATCCACTCAACCCAGGAGTAAGAGTGTCACCTCACTGATCAGTTTATTTGATCAAGGGATCTAATATAATTTTCTTGATTTGGTCTATTTCAGGAGTGATGAAAATCTTAAGTTTAAGATTGGATACCACAGCATCCCTAGCATGGGGTATGGTACTATCAAACTTTTTTATTTCTATTTTAAATTTTTTGAAGCTTATAGCTTATTGTATTTTATAATAATAGTATGTAAAATGGCACAATCCCAGCAAACTAATAAACATTTCCTGTGAGCTACTCTGAGCTACTTTTCTCATAATATAGTGTCAGTGAAATCTGAAACTCCTGTTATTTTAATACATACTCTCTGTTGCCAAAAACTTGGAGTATATCTTGACATAGAAGACCTCTGAGGTCAGTGACTCCAAATAAGAACTGATTTAGAGTGTAATGACCCATCCAACCCATGCCAGTATGGAAAAACAAACATACAAGTTTTAAGTTCCCAAGATATTGTAAAAGTGATTTTCAATGATCCTATATCCTGGCAGATGAAATAAAGATAATCCCATTGATAAATACTCAAAGATTAGTTCTGTTTGGTGTAATAATTTATTATTCTATTTCTGTCTGAATACACAAATGTAAGAAATTTCTCAATTTAGTCTCATATTTAACTATAACAAACATTGTTAATAAAAAGAAGTACCACTCATGACTGTACTTCATTTTTCCAGCCAGCTCCATCTTCATGTGATCAGTGAAGACTTTTGCAGTCCATGTTTAAAAACTAAGAAACATTGGAATTCTTTCACAACAAGTTATTTCATAGACTCAATGGGTGAGTATATTTATTGTACTAAATCAATATTTTATTACTTTAAAAGGTAATGTCTTACTTAAAAATATCCTGATTCAGTTATATGTAAACAGATAGCTTTTCTTTGCATTCGCAAAAAATGTAATAAAGCAAAAAAAAAAAGAAAAAAAACAACAAAACAAGTGAGTAAATTATGTTTAAAAGTATTACGTAGTGCAAAAATAATAATCCCTATCTAATAGAATTAAGTTTTCAAAGTGTGTTAGACTGTGGTCATGCTGGAGTATGGCATTATTATTCCCCACCACTCTGCATCAAAATATTAAATCCTGCTACAATCTGAAACTCGTATTTGTCTTTTAAAGGTTCAAGTAGCCTCCCCTCTTTCACAATTGGTCTCCATCCTCGGTCTCAGCATTTTTCATCTCATCCTGTTTTTCAAATGTATTTTTAGAGGTTATCGAAACAGTTCAGAAAGAAGGCAAGCTCTCATTTGATGAAACATTAAATCAGAAATTACTGAAAGAAAATCTCAGGTAAATTCACGTCTAACACACTCCAATTCCTAAGTAGAAATCCTATTTATTTGATATTAATTAAGGTTATTCTAATGTTGTATAATAGTAATTTTATTTGTTTTGTTTGTTTTTTAATTCAAATTTTAAATCATATTCTCTGAATATATTTGTCTATTTACAAATAATTGTTATACAAACTTTCTTGAGTCCTCTGCTCTAGACTTCCTACTCTTGTAATTCTCTTTCTGCCACCGTTGTCCACTGTAGAATTTCAAACTAAAAATCAAACTTACTGATCTGAGAGGAGCTCCATCTCTAACTAATTAAAATTTTAAAAATACTTACAGTTTGGACATTTACATTGAATATAGTCTTTGTTTTTTGTTAAGCATGCATATTATTCTTGTTCTTTAATATGTATTTTTCTAATTTCAGGTGTCATGTATGTCACAAGGAGATCACAACAATGCCGGCTCTCAAACAACATATCACTCAACACGATTATTCCATCAAATAAATCTAGCTTAATATATTTATGCAATAATATATATAAATGTGTTCTTTTGTTTTTTTGTTTTTTGAGGAGGAAATCTGAAATACTTTCTAACATTTTCCATGTTACTTTATACCAAACACTCCCTCCTAAGTCTAGGAGTGTTCCTTAGACTGCATTGCTTTATATTCACAATGGATTATGTTAAGGTTGGTATATAACAGACATAATGGAATTCTACACTTAACAAAGTTAATATTTCATTATGTGTGTGTGTGTTAAAGTGCTCAATGCATGTTTGTGAAGGAAGTGGACAGATTCTGATGTATAACCCTCTATATACGTGTTTTAATCCATAAGTGGTTTCGTATAAGTATCTAAACAGATAAAGCTGACAAAGAAATGTCTATTTTTTCCAAAGTTATATAAATAGACCCCTGCATCTCCAGTTGACTATCAAAAAAACGGGATCTTATAATGCAAATTCATAGGATAGAATTTTCTAATTAAGATGCTTAATTAACTTTTATTTAAGCAAACTTCAATTGGAAGAATTTTAGATCATTCCAAAAGCAATTTCTCCATTAGTTGCAGGGGTGGTTGTGTGGTAAGAAGCTTACTTCCCAATCACATGGTTCCAGGTTCAGTCCTACTGTGTGGCACCTTGATCAAGTATCTTCTACTATAGACTTGGACTGATCAAAGGTGGATTTGGTAGATGGAAACTGGAAGAAGCCTGTCATATGTGTGTCTGTGTTTGTTCCCTATCATCACTTGACAATCAGTGTTGGTTCATTTATGTCCCTGTGACTTAGTGGTTTGGCAAAAAGAGACCAATAGAATAAGTGCCAGGCTTAAAAAAGAAAAAAATAAGTGCTGGGGTCAATTCATTCAACTAAAAGTCCTTCGAGGTGGTGCTCCAACATGGCCACAGTCTAATGACTGAAACAGATAAAGAAATTAAACTTATAAATCTGAGTTAGTGGAATAAAATGTTGAACTTAAACAAAGAATTTTTGTCCATAGAAATTTGTATTTATCTCATGATACTTGCCAGTTTTAGTTTTATCATCCAATAATCCCAAATCCTTGATTCACTTAAGTATTTCCATAGTTGCCATTTAATTCCAATTTGATTAGAAAAATTTGGAAACTACTATCTCTGCAACAGAACACTAAATCACAATATTTTTTTTTACCAAATGAAACTTCAAAGTATTGAAAAAATTCTTTATTTTAATGAATGAGAAGTTATTAAAAATGACTCACTTTATTATTGCATTATTGGTACATTATTGTTTCAGCAGGTCACTGATATATTTATACAACATTGTTGTCGATCACATGACTATCAACTGAAGCTGTACCAAGTTCTGAAAATAGAAATTAAGTTGATTGTTTTCTAATTGTAATTGATAATTGATAATTCAACTAAGAACTTTCTACATCACAATGAAAAGATTAAAACAGAAGAGAAGAGTGCTGTTATTGATACTCATCGAACAGTTAAGGAAATGAATGCTCTCACAAGAGCAGTAGAGACTGTTGCACTGGTGCTATTGATCTTGGTTGTCAACAACAGTAGAGAAAACGACTTCTGTTCTCCTTCACAATATCACTGAATGTATGAGTTGCTCAATGGAGATAGCTGTTCTCAAAGAATCACCAACCACAATAATAATATCATTTTTTAAGGTTTAAAGTTATTTATTTGAAGGAAATAGAAAGATAAATATTCCAGAATCATATTTGTTTGGCAAATGATTCGCAATTCAATTTTATCTATTTTAAGTTAAATGGAAATAATTACAAAAACTTAATACCTTACAACCATGAACTTGCAAA
>NC_068999.1:2529068-2532521 GCF_001194135.2 Octopus bimaculoides
TTTTGGTTGTCAAGTGGCAGAATTGTTAGAATGCAAAATGGTTCATGGCGTTGTGTGTTTATGTTCTGAGTTCAAGCATCAACGAGGTGGACATAGCCTTTCATCTTTTGGGGTCGATAAAATAAGTACTAGTTGAATCCTGGGGTTGATTTAATCAACTTATCCCCTCCCCCGAACTTGCTGGCCTTGTGCCAAAATTTGAAGACAATATCTATAGAACTTAAGGTAGTAAAATGGCAGAATTGTTATCACTCCAGGCAAAATGCTAAGCAGCATTTCATCCATTTTTGTGTTCTGAGTTCAAATTCCACTGAGGTCTAGTTTGCCTTTCATCCTTTCGGGGTTGATAAAATAAGTTCCAGTCAAACACTGGGGTCAATGTAATTGTCTTACACCTTACCCCAAATTGCAGGCCTTGTGCAAAAATTTGAAACCGATATTTATAGAACATAATTTGAGAAAAGGAATTGTAGGCATTCTATAGCATGTTTGCTTGGAAAGTGATAGCTTTGTGGTTTGTGTCCTGTCGGTGGGCCTCTGGCCCTTTTCTAACTCATATTAACCCCCAATATTGACCTTTCCCTGCAATGAAATATTCAGACTTAATTCAAAAGAATGGAATCTGTTACGGCAAAGTGGTAAAGACCAAGGCTTCTACTGAAGAGAATTAACTTGAGAACCGAATAACCTGTGAAGAAATTTTAAATCATAGTCAAAAGACGAGGTAAATATAAGAAATAAGGAAGTAATTTACTCTTCAAAATCCAATGCATCAACCCAATCAAGCAAATTATTCACTTCACAGTGGTCTTCCTCGGAAGATAATTTCTCAAAGTCACCTCTGTACCTAAAATAGATGCTTTCATTAAAACATTAGTTACCAGGTAAACCTTTAAAAGTAATATCAACCAATTTATTTCTGTAATGATTATTGGTGCATCAAAACAGGAAAATATATGTACATGGTGAAATGTATGTATGTATGTGTGTGTGTGTATAGTTGGAATTTACAAAAAAAACAAAAGATGAAGACAGGTGTGTAAACAATAAACGGGTGTATTAGTTTAATGCTCGGGAAGGTGAGAAAGTCTTTTACATTTCGAGCCTATGCTCTTCAACAGAAAGGAACACGAGAAAATAAACAGAGAGAGAATAAAAAAAAGCTTTAGTGGCCAGCGGTCGATCATGGCGATATATACATATATATATACATACACATTTTTCTTAGTTTCAAATTCAAATTTCTTATGAAGAAATGTGATTATATTAAGAAGAAATTATTTTTCTTGTAATTAACTACAACCACAAGGGCAAAGACATGTTTGAATGAACATTAAAATATTAATAGAATATCAGAATTATGTCAATAGTTTATATCTGATGCAAAAATATTATGTATAAATTTTACTTACAATTTTTTCTTCCATTCTATTTGAAGTAATTTCTTCTTTTGTTCAGCATTTTGTTTTCTCTTGAGCTACATTAAAAAAGTTTCATTTTAATAAGTGTCTTCCATTAAAATGCTTTTGGTTTTTCTTGAAATTGGAGACAGACTACAAAGATATTCATCAAATAATCACATATTTTAAAATTTGCTGCAGAACCAATTTCTAGTTTGCTTTTATGAAAGTTCAGATTGGATTTAAATATGACAGCAGGACCTGGGGTGTAAAGCACACACAGATGTATACTGCAATTTCATTGTAACTCCTTTCTTTTCTGTCTGTTCATAGTACAACATACTTCAGTATGTATACTTTTGCATCCACCATATCAAGTCTAAGATATATTTCCCTGAGTGCTATACATCGAGCTTCATTGCATGCAGCAAGATCTCTCAAGAAAGAGGTTTTTTTGTTCTATTGTTGAAGTGCAACAGACCTCTGGAATTCAATAAGAATGAATGTGATGCCTGTGCTGGTGTTAGTGGTGGTCATCCTGTATCTGTTGACTGTGGTGGCCTCATGTGATAGTGATTGCAATCCCAAGCCTAAGCTCAATGTAGCCAGGTCAGCTGCTTCACAATCTTTTGTGCCATGCACAAAGAATTTTTGTTCAGCTGCTGGTGCTTTTTTCACATCTAAGGTGAAGTTGGTTGTTCGGGTTCCAGTATGTGGTGTTGTTTGCCAAATAGGATGTATAGCAAAATCTTTTTGAAATTTATTTTATCTAAACAGGGAACAGGAGTCAGTTCTGGAAAAATTTGGACTAAGAAATGTAAGACTCAGAAAAAATAGATGCAGTAAAATATCTCGAGCACTGAATAAGATTCAATAATTGGTGTTTAAATATCCATTCTTACATAATAACAATACAAGCAACAAAATCCACCCAATTGTTAGATTAAAAGACTAAGTTGGTTATAACAATGATGGGAAGGTTAATGTAAAATTATGCTGAAGTCAGTCAATGAAGATACACTTTTGTAAGATGTCTACATTCTAAGAGAACGAAAACAAAGGAATCAGAAATATTGATTTTAATATCAGTTGTTTTCAATTTAAATTGGCAAGCATATCTACCTTACTGGGGTGAAATAAATACTTTGTTTGAGATGATTCCAAAGTTAGCTGATCGTTTTTGTAAGGACAAAGGAATTGACCAGACACCAATCTCCAGCCATTATTTTCGGTACGCCGATACCAGTCGCTCATATCTAAAAAAATAAAGAAACACTAAGATTCCTTCAACGCTAAAACAAAACTCTTCAGTAATTGTCTGAGATATGTTACTTTTATCAAGATTATCAACATTAATTTGTACTTTTTTTCCAACATGAAATTTTCTTTTAGAATATCATGAAATAGTTGTTGTAGGAACTACACTGCTCTGGTAAGAGGATTAGGTATTTTTAACTGTTAATTCATACTAAATATGTTTCAACATCAAATTCTTTGGACTGATTTTTAATTGGGAGAAAAAGTACGATATATAAGTAACATTTCATCAATTCCATACCGTTATTTTGAGCAAGAAAAATGTCATATTGTTTATTGTTAGAATGTAGTGCAAGAGGTAATTTCATCTTGTTGGTACAATAGTTTTTTGGACTGATAGCACAGAGGTCAATGATATTCCTTTCCGTATATATCTTGTAGTAAATATTTGGAGGAAAACAACCCTATAAAATAAAATTTAAAAAAACAATTAATAACATCAGAAGAAATCATAAACATTCTCAGAAAACAACTTCATTAATGCGGTATCCACTTAAAAACAAATACTCCACGTTAAAGGTATACATGTCTGTGGAGTGCTCAGCCACTTGCACGTTAATTTCAGGAGCAGGCTGTTCCGTTGAGTGGATCAACTCGAACCCTCGTCGTCGTAACTGATGCAACAATGCTTTCACTTTATTCAGTTTCCTTACAATTAAATATTTACACACACACACACACCCCACAACTGGAAAATTTGTTTGCTGAAGGAATTGGTATAATTTTTCTGGCTATG
>NC_068999.1:2532692-2550311 GCF_001194135.2 Octopus bimaculoides
CAGTCGATTAGATCGACCCAGTATGCAACTGGTACTTAATTTATCGGCCTTGAAAGAATGAAAGGTAAAGCCGACCTCGGTGGAATTTGAACTCAGAATGTAAAGACAGACAAAATACCGCTAAGCATTTCGCCCGGCGTACTTACGTTTCTTATTTCTTTATTGCTCATAAGGGGCTAAACTAGAGGGGACAAACAAGGACAGACAAAGGGATTAAGTCGATTACATCAACCCCAGGGCATAACTGGTACTTATTTAATCGACTCCGAAAGGATGAAAGGCTAAGTCGACCTCAGCGGAATTTGAACTCAGAAAAGTAGCGGTAGACGAAATACTACTAAGCATTTCGCCCGTCGTGCTAACGTTTCTGCCAGCTCTTCACTGCCTTTGTGTGTAACAATATATCACAATACCAAATATAACCGTATAACAATAAGCAATGTAACAAGAGTTGTTTATCTTAACTGTTTGCACAATAACAATTCAATACTTCAACGCAAAGTTAATAACGCGACTAACACTCTCAGCTCAACCTCAACTGTCTACTGGCTGATCTATTTGCAAGACTCGTCCAGTTCACTGACAGTCATGTGCGGAGGAGTTCACTCCACATCAGGTTTACAACAAAAAAGGGAATACCACCTTGATATAGAGAACTGGTGAAAATATAGGAAATTTTATTTAAAAAATGTCAAGAGTAAAGATAATTTTACTTACACCACCTAACCTGAATCGGACTTTGTTACCTGATGCAGCATCCAATAAATCTGCTTCCACAGGGTTGATACAGTGGAGCATGAAAGCAGGATTTCCACAATTTTTAAAATTTATTAAATCTTTATAGTATTTAAAAATTTGCCTATCCTGAATAACAAAACAGTAAATAGATTATTAGTTTTCAGTTCGTTATTAGTATTTTTATCCTTTTATAGGATTAGAAATAACAAATGACTCAAACTAAAGCATTAAAATTCGATAAAAATGGGATTTTAATCAGTAAAATGATACATATAAAAGTCAAAATTAAAATATTAAACAACACGCTAAATTGAACTTTCAGCTGAGATAATATTTCATTATGTAAACGCAATCAGGTAGAAGTTAACTTTGAAAATATAGCAGATATTAATGAATTGCAATTTCAAAATCCCTCACTCACTCATGCCCTTGCTCAATGGGGCTGAGGTCATCTTAGGTAAGTGGTCCCAGAGGCATCATCGTGTGTAGAACTAACCAGATCCACCAACGCACTCCATCGCTGGCAACCCTGTGACTGTTTGTCTGCATCCTCCAAGATGATGTTGGACTTCTGGAGATCTTCCTTAATCACATCCAGCCATCTGGTTCAGGGCTTGCCACGGTGTCTCTTCCAGCCCACAAATGCTGGATCAAATGAGAGGCTGGGGGTGGAGGACATGTCTGTGCCAGTGCAGGTTGCGGATATCTATGAGGTGGGAGGCTGCGGGCTGGTGCATGTCACCATGGAAATTTGACTTAGACTAATGGAAATACCAGAGATACTAGAAATTCAGCATTACACCTGTATTAATGAATTTAACACTTAAGTATAATAAATAGTTACATATTTTGGTCCTACATTATCATATCTGTGAAGTCGAATGTCTTAAGATTTGACAATCCATTTACTCTAGCACTGCTTTCTTATGTCAGCTCACAGAACCTTTTCTTTTCACCAAGCATTCCTCATCCAACTTGTTCTCACTTATTACAAAATAAAACATTACTGCTAAAATTTTAGTTCATCTTCTATTGCAACACTTAAAAATTTCAGTGTTATTATATATAAAAAAAAGTATATAAACTTACCATAAAAGAACGCCATTTTCTCTGTATCTTAGCTGCCTCCTCATCTAAATCGTGAAATGAATTCATTTTATGTCATAACCACAATACGCTGGTTAGATTTGAAATTGTGAAAATGTCTACAAAAGAACATTTACAGATCTTAAATCACCTAGTCAAATATAAGGTACAAAAATCTCTGAATTTTACTTCATGGTAAGCATATGAAAATATGTAAAACATGTTATTTAGGTGAGCTAATTATCAAATGAGCTGATTGTTTCTGTTCCTAGGCCCACTCCTACGCTTTTCATCTGGCACAAATACTACCCCCTCTCTCAGTTGAGGGGTCTTGTCTTGTAAATTATTTGGTAACTTCCCTGCTGTTGGTGTCACATAAAACACTTCGCAGAAGAGGAGACTTCCTAGGGCTGCTCGTGGAAACCCCACAAAACCACGACCGCTCTGACCACTAGGGCAAGTGCCCTCTCCACAGCGTCTTCAGGCGCGTGTTTAGAGTAGGCCTGTTCACTCGGACCATTCTTGTCACATTCACCCACCTTTCAACAAAATTGCTGGGAGGCAGCACTCCCCTCACTTTCCTTTTCAAATGAAATTTGTAAAAGTTGATGAGAGCTTGGCCAAAGAGGAAAGCTATCTCTTCAGCCCTTTCAATCTAGTCCACCACACAACCTCTTTCGCTAAGGCTACCAGACAAAGAAACATTGTCTACCCTTAATAATTCTTTCTATTATAGGTACAAAGCCTGAAATATGGGGGAGGAGGATAGTCTATTACATCGACCCCAGTGTGTAACTAGTGCTTATTTAATCGACCCCAAAAGGATAAAAAGCAAAGTCGAACTCGGCGGAATTTGAACTCACAACGTAGCGAAATACTGCTAAGAATTTCGTCCAGCGTGCTAACGATTTTGGCCACAGAATGAAGCTTTTGTATTGTTCAGGAGCACTCGTGGTGGCTAATTTAATGCGTGGATTCCATAATATAAAAGCATTTTGATTTACTGAAAATCATGCATATGAGTCTGGTGGTGGCCGATCTTTAGCCAAAAATTCTCTTTGCTCAACGTGCAATATATCCTTCATTTGTTTTAAATTATTATTGCTATAACAATATTGTTACATTTATTAATGATTGATATTGCTAGAGCTGAGCATTATTATCATTGATATTATTTATCAATTTCAAAAATGCAAGAGACTCTTAAGTTTGCGAAAGTGTAAATGGCACGCCATACTCCATGATCGCCCACAGAACGCGGAATGACATGAAAGCTTTAATGGAAAACCTATTGTCAACATGTCTCAATAAAAACAGTCACCGTCTGAGTAGTAACACCTATGGCTGTGTTGTTTAAGCGTTTGGGTATACTGGACAGTCAACTGGGGATTCCGATGCTAATTTTCGTGCTGTGGTTTTCTTTCGATAGGACCCAGTGCTTTGCTTCGTTTGAAGTGAAATCGGGGTTTTAATGCTGTTAAGTAGCCGTAGCCCAGTTGAAACCATTCTGCCTTTGGCGATCTTACGGTACGAGTCCAAAATATCGGCCTTTTCCGTAAAAAGTGTCTTCGGCGATCTTTACCAAAGGTCGCCCTTTTCCGTAAAAAGTGTTGGAGAGAAACAGGGAAACGACGTCATAAAAGCGAAAGAGATACAGAGAGCGCGATTTCTTTTGAAGGGTTTAGGGTTAGGGATTGGGTTATGGAATTCCGTCACTAACCCTAACCCTAAGCCTGACACTAAAACCCTAACCCTAACACCGTAGTGAAGATCGTGCGGGTGTTACGGAAAAGGCCGATCTTTGGTAAAAGTCGCCGAAGACACTTTTTACAGAAAAGGCCGATATTTAGGACTCGCACCGTAAGATCGCCCTGCCCTTTTAAGGATACGAAGGACTAATTTATCAAAGAAGTACTCTCGATATTCAAAACGGTAAGTTGAGATTTGGCTGTTATTTCTAGCTGGTCGAACAGCAAGGTAGATACTTGCTCCTTGAAAGAGAACATTCTCGCTAACAGGACTTTGTGCCATCACCAGTTTACATTTATTTTATAAGGGTAATAAACGTGGCTGTAAGTACCATATCAAATTGTTTCAGCTGATTTTATGGTATCAAGTTGACAGAAGAAAACGAGGAGCCATCGACCTAGAAGAAATAACCGTTGTAGGGACATATTACCTCAAAACCTCGTAAAACGACACATTAGTTTTATCTATATATACAAAAGGGTGGTATTATTACGGGTGGAACACCTTTCGTCATATGCTTGACCAGAGCTCAGCTCGTCTAAACCGAAGTTCACCACTCTAAATAATTATTATCGCTCGATATTTTATCATCAGTAAAATGATTGGACATAACTTCAAAAATTCCTTTCATTACCTGAGTTTCTCTGTATTTGATGGAAATGCAAAATTGTTACGTATATTTAGATGTCCGTAAAGTTAGAGATGAACGAGCTGTTAATGTTTTTGTTGCCTAAAAACACTTGGCAACCAGAGTGACAGAATATTTATTAATCCGTTAGCAACACATACTATACTCATTGAATGATGAATAATAAATCAAAAGCCGGAAAAAGAAAAAAAAAAAGGTGAACTCTTTCACGAGAAATGAGCCAGGCATCTCGCGCAGACAGGAAAATATTAGTTTTTCTTTATTAAAGTACACAATACTAATACTTTTGGGAAGGAAAAGAACGATATGACGTCCGTGTCATTCTCAAATGGAATATTAGCAAGTCAAATAAAGTGAAATATGTTCGGGTAGGCATTGAAACCGGGACGCGATCTTAGCATCGAGTACAGGAGCGGGTAGAATCTGAAGCTCAGCTAAATTCACGTTTGGTATTCGTATAGAGCACTAGCAATTTTGTTTTCCTGCGCCCTCCACTGAACAATTAACATTGTTTATTATTAATTGTGTTTTCTTAAATAAACCCGGAAAGGTGTTCCCATTAAATTGTGTGTAGACAGCAAAATTAATTTGAATAGAAAATTAGCGACAAATGTAGTCAGTTACGTTTTACCTGAGAACTCGGCGTCCATAAGAACTTTATCACATTCTTATATCTGTTGCTATGCTGTTTGGCGGTTTTCCAGTCTGGCTACCATAAACATGTCACCTGAAAACACGTTAACTATATACTAATATAGTGGTAGGTCTGTTGATAGTGTAGAAAAAGGTTGTCAGTCAGTAGAGAGTGAAAGAGTGAGGAATGCACGGTGCTGACTAGAAAGGATAGAGGTGGCATCGGCTTTCTTGCGGCCGAAAGGCAAGTGCTGGTCTTGATCAAAAGCGGGTGCTGCCCTTTGGTCTGGCTGACACAAAAGAGCAGCACTTCCCTTTTCGACTGCAAGAAAGATGATGCCACCTTTATTCTTATTCTTTTGCCGAATCACTAAGTTACGGGGACATAAACACACCAGCATCAGTTGTCAGGCGATGGCAGGGGGACAAATGCAGACACACATAAATATATACACATATATGTGTGTGTTTATGTCTCTGTAACTTAGTGGTTCAGCAAAAGAGACTGATAAAATAAGTACTAGGCTTACAAAGAATAAGTCCTGGGGTCGATCTCTTCATCTAAAACCCTTCAAGGCAGTGTTCCAGCATCACTGCAGTCAAATGACTGAAGCAAAAAAAAAAAAATGACTGAAAGAATAACCATGTGATGTCCCGCTTCCAGGCTGGCGAAAGCTGGATGGTTTCACAGGCTCTGGTGACTTACAGTACTGCATCGCACTCCAGTCTCTGCCTTTGTATGGTTTCTACAGCTGGGTGCCTTTCCTTCTGCCAACCACTTTATAGTGTACTTGATGTTTTTTTTCTGTGACACTAATAAAGTGATTGCTTCATAACTTGCAAGGCTGAGGGCCTAAAGTAGCCCCTGTAACTGAGAGAAGATACAAGAGAGTGTGGGCTATCATTCAAGGTAGAGGAATGGTTAGTAAGAAGGGAGGATGGAGAGGTATGGCGCAGAAGATGAAAGGGGAGGGATTAGTGACAGAGATTATAGAAGAGAAAAAAAAAAGAGAAAGACTGAGCTGAATGGTGATATGTTGGGTTGTGTGAGGAGGGTATCTAGAGCAATCCAATATTAGAAGAGGGTGAGTAAGAGAACAGATGGGGAAAAGGAAAAGAGAAAGGAAGAAAGCAATAGCCAAGAGTAGAGAGAGATGCTGTGAGAGTCATTGAAGGAAAACAGGGTGTGGGGGATTCATGGGGATACATCAGAGGGGGAAAGCTGAAGAAAAAGATGAGGCTGTTGAGGGGGAAGAGAAGCGGAGAGTGAGAGAAAAGGAGGCACAAGATGAGGAGCAAGAAGATGTTGAAGAGTGCTATGGATGTAGGAGGAAGAGGAAGAGCAGAATCTCAATGCTGCAAATGCATTCTAAATGGGGAGGCAGTGGAGAGGATGGAAAAAGAGAGAGAGAGAGACTCAAACAGACAGAGTGTGACAGAGAGAAACAGCAGATGAGTGAGTGAAGGAAATGATAGAAGGCATCCAAGAGGTGTAAGAGCTGGTAGTAAGATTAAGATAAGAGGAGGTAATTGAGTGACAGTAGAGGTAACCTGAGAGAGAGTGTGAGTGATGAAGAGATGGGAGACCTGGGTGAGGGGAGATGTAAGGTTCGGGTTAGGGATAAGAAATGGAAGAACAAGAAGTCTGTGCTTTTTGATTGAGAGATAAACAAAAGTCTGTGTGAAGTTCCAAATACAAAATATTTATTAATCATAATCAAAACAATGTGTTGTTATGGTGAATGACAGAAAAGAAAATATTTAAGACAAGTAAATCAATTTGTGTGTGTCAGCAGCCATGAGTGGACTAAATTCGTTCTGTGGTTGTTGTCAAGTGCCATAAATTTCTGTAGTGTCATAAATTTCTTGGCTGCTTTATGGTCACTGGCAAATTAGCAGATAAACAAACTATGCATAGTTAATGTCTTTCAATGAAAAGGAACCAAAGACAAAATTATTAATGACATTTCAGTATGTCGTTTGTCCAAAATTATGGTAGTATACAACATATGGATTCAAAGGGTAAAACATCTGTTGGATTTATTGTATTTTGTTGGTCACCTCAGTTATTGATTAAAAACATGTTCTTGAGGGTTCTACCTGAGATTTGAGTGATCACCTTTTTTCTGATGTTATCAATCTATGACAGAATTCTGTTATTTATCGGTTTTTTTTTTTTTTCTGAACAGTGATTCAGGTTTGATTTCTAGTCAGTGAGTTGGTGTTTAGGACTCTATCAAACATTCCTGCTGTATGCATGTATATACGTCGGTGTGTGTGTCACAGCTTTTTAATTGCTCCCCTTGTGTTAGGATGTGTTTTTCTTTTTCTTGGGTGGACAAGTCTTCTGTAACATCATGTACTGGCAATCAGTAGAGTCTTTTCTCTTCAGATCAGCTTTCACCATTTTGTCCTCAGTCTTCTTTGGCCCTCCTCTTCTACAGACTGGAACAGTCATCTTCAAACATATCTCATGCTTGTATCAACATAGTCTCATCTCCTGTACACTACACCTGACTCCGCTTCTATCCGGTCTCTCTCTTGGCTCATTTCTATTCTGGCATTCAAGCATACTGACAAAGCACATCTATTAAAGCAAGAGAACTTCGTTTCTTTCAAGTTTTCACAAATTTTTTGCATGCAAGACTCAAGTTACCATGCAGCATTGCAGTTCTAGCACACCACTTTCATTCTGAGAGAAAAACTTGGTGCCAGCACAGTGACGTAACTAGAGTGTGTGCTGCCACAGCAGTCTTTGAGTTTGCCGCCTCTCTCTCCCAAATATTCCTGCTACACATATGTATGTATGTACATACGTTTATACAGCAGACCCAAAAATGCCATCCGAGGTGGACCCCACGCCAACACCCAGTTACACCCTAGTCAGCAATGGTAGTAGCTCCCTGAACTTTTTCCAACCTGTATAGTAACCTGGCTACTTTACTTTCCAAGTAACCATCTCCCCCACCCTATGTCTTCTAGCTAACAGAAACTATCGACTACTTCTGGTGAGCCACCTGGGCATTTAAGAGAATCTATGCCAAATCACCCAAAAGTAGAGAAAGAACTGTGAAACAGGTGACATACATTAG
The DNA here is from genome assembly GCF_001194135.2 of Octopus bimaculoides. Lineage (NCBI taxonomy): Eukaryota > Metazoa > Mollusca > Cephalopoda > Octopoda > Octopodidae > Octopus > Octopus bimaculoides. The sequence continues at coordinate 2,540,640 of NC_068999.1, forward strand.
TCACCATTTGCATAAAGTTACAAGTAGTTAGTAACCAGCCAAGGCATCATGATGCATTCTGCTTTCACTGTCTCATCAGAATGCTTTTTCCTTTAGCTTTGTCAGGGTACAACGACTTTCAGAATAACTATTTATTAGTATCATATAATTGACATATGTGGTTGAGTCTCAGAGTTGCAAAACTTTGGTTAACTGAAATTATCCATGCAATTAGTAAACAAAGTTTCCTAAATGAGGCATTCAAAAATTTAAAAAAAAAAAAAAAAAATTAACACAAGCAAGGGAGATAAATCCAATAATATAAGCTAATTTAATGGAAATTAAAAATGTCAGATCAGAGTGGACCTTGTATTTAAAAAGCAAGACAGGATTCATTTGTATCGAATCTCCTCAGTGAATTTTATCCAACTCAGTTGGCAAGGCATAGAAGTGATTAGTATTTTAAATAGGAATAGAAAGTATTTCCTTTTATTATATCAGTGCATCATACATGTTGACTGCATGTCTGAATTAATGTACATATACATTCACATTCATTGTGTATAAATGTATGTGCCCACATACAAATATGCATGTCTCTGTGGATTTGTGCGCACACACATTCATATATCACAAAACACTGAAGGCACTTGAACAGAAAGAGCCTCTCTGAAGGAATAAGGGTCTCTCTTGGCACAACCAGTCATAATTAAGGCTTCCATCTCATGAGGCATGAGAACTTTGCAGCCTTTTGATGCAACTAAACTTCATAGGTACCCCTACTTTTAGTTGCAGATTGTAAGGAGACACAACAGATGGCTGAATGGAGGCTAGGATAAACTCAGAAGCATTTCTTGAGATGTGTTCATTATTATACATTTTTTTTTTATCTAGACACATCCATTCCTTAAAAGAAAGCGCTATTAAGTGTGATTCTCATATTGGAAGAAAGAAATCTTTGAGGCCTGCTCTCAAAGTCATTAGCCAGTGTATCCTTGAGAATGATTGGCAGAGTTTGCCTGAAATCACCAGAGAAAAAACTGTGACTCCAGCCGAGTTGTAATTTGTGATAGGGATCTGCCAATGCAGTCTTTGAGACATTGTGCAGTCACCTGATACTTTCAGTTTGGATTGCTTTGAAACCTCTGATTTCTTAATACTGCACATATGACTGTTACTGTAGCTCAAGCGGCAGCTTAAAAAACAGAATGACGTCAGTGCTGCCACCTGTGAACAAAGCTGCAACAACTCCAAATGAGGACACTGCAATAATATTTGAGTGATTAAACTTTGGTCCAAATTAGGTTGAGCAAAAATGCTTTACCAATTCCATTAGAAGCATCAAGGGAAAGTACTCCTCTTCACTGAGATATCATTAATTGTTTGATCTTTGTATTAGTCTTTTTTTTTCTATAAATATATCTGGAACCACATACACACACACATTAATATAATGGTACCAACTGTAGAAGCAATCACGTAAAATTTTTTCTTAAGTATATGAAAATTTAAATTGGATCACATACATAAACAGACTCAAGATTGTGTTCTCATTAAAGTACATTTGAGAGTAGCAGAATAAACTTAAGGTCAATAACAGAGTAAATACAAATTAACTGTAATAATCAGTACAATTATACTGGTAGCCTAATATTTTTTTTTGTACCTAATGAAGATTCCATCACAAAAGCAGAATTTCCTTTTCAGAACCAGAAAATACTTCAGTCCTTAACAGCTACTAACCCTTTCCAGACATTATGCCTTTCATAAGGGTGTTGTTTTCACACATGAAACAGTTCACCAATCACACACACACACACACACATATATTCTTGGTCATATCTAAAAGCCATTATATGGTGGTGAGCTGGCAGAATCGGTTCCATGCTTAGTAGCATTCCATCAGTCAATTACGTTCTGAGCTCAAATTCGACCAAGGTTGGCTTTTCCTTTCATGGTTGATAAAATAAGTCCCAGTTGAGCATTGGGGTTAATGTAATTGACTAGCCCCTACTCCCACACCTGAAATTGCTGGCCTTGTGCCAAAACTGGAAACCAATATCTAAAAGCTGTAAAGTTAACCTTCATTCATTTATACTCTCGAACTACTGTGCCTTCTTCCTGTCTTCTACAACAATCTCTGCTCCTCTTATTTCATCCTTCTATACATTCAACACTGCCCAATCCTTTTCTTGAACTACTTCCTCTAAAACTAGCACCACTAACCATCAATATTTTAAATTGATATCAACTTTATCCTCACCTTTATTACAGACAACATAATTTAAAAATTGAGTAACATTTCAAAAGCAACTTGTGAAAAAACAATGGCTGACAATTCTCAATAAGTTCTTAAGAATGAAGAATTTTCCTTATGAGAGAGTTCTCCCAAGAAGTATGTTCCAGATAAAAAAAAAAAAAAAAATGAAATTCTCCACTATCTATTCTATTTCTGTGATTATCATTAAAAAAGCAGTATAGCTTGAATTGATAAATTTAAGGATGTTTTACCATAACATAGCTATGTAATATTTCTGTTTTGATAGCCAGACAAGAGAAACTGCTCTTATTTTCATCAGGATAGAATAAGTAATTATGTTGGAATTATACCAATGTACACACTCCCCTTTTCACAGAACAGGCTCTATAATTACTAAAGAGAAATCATAAACTGAAAAAAAATAAATAAATAAAATAAATGGAAAAACTGCAATTTGCAATGTCATTTTCATTATAGAATAAAATTCTTTATTAAAACAAGTTGTTTAGTCAAAGACTATAAAGTTCAGTGTTAGACTTTTCAATATTACAAAAGCTCAATTGAAGCAATTTAAATACTGAACATAATTGTATTTATTAAAAAAAAAAAACTACTAATAAATAATAATAATTATAATAATAATGAGCCAAGCAGTAGTTAACCATTAACTGGAAAGTTTGGTGAAATTGAACCATAATTTGGAATCCAAAGAATTTTGTATGTAACAAGAATAATAACTAAGAATCTACTAAACATATTCTGTTAAAAATATAGAATTGAAATTAAGACAGTTTTAATTTACAAGTTAGCTTCAGCTTCTGAGCTATACACCTCTCTCAGGGCCAAACTATTTGAGTATAATCAAACATACAATCAGCATGTAATTTGGTCCCTTGTTGAGTGAGAAACAGCTGTTGTAGTTGAAAATATCACCAAACTAAAGAGGATCAAGTATTGTGAAAAACAATACTTTATTAGTGGAAGACAAACAAACATCATAAAAAAAAAAAAAAAGAAGGGGGAAAAAATATAAGCATTACAGAAACTCTTTCAATGAAAAGGGTGAAGAGGTGCCAGAAATAAGTGAAAATGGTGCAGAGCTGAATAGGAGAGATTTGATAAATGGAAAAAATGTAACTGTGGTGCTGTTTGTACCGTTTCCATTGCTAAGGATCTTGGAAAAGGTAAATGCTATTCCTTGTTATTTTCTGCATCCTAAACCTCTCAGGTGTTATCCCTATTTACAAAATTTGACAATTCCGAAGAAATAATATTTAATGTAAATAAAATTTAAATGGAGTAAGTAAATTACGAAAACTCAATTCTAAAAACTGTATCAAACAATTTTATCATCCTTATTTGTAGCTCCAGCAAATGGTTTTCTAACCATTTTATTAAAGCTAACAGATGTGATATGCTTATAGTTCACTAAATGGGTGAAATTAATTTTATATTAAAATAAAACATTTTTGTTTAAGACAATGTGATGAAGTAATTTATTTTCACATTTTAATATATTTAAATAAATTTTATCAAAAGACACATGTCTTTAGAAAATAAAATTGTAAACGAGAAAAAAAATATATTATATGGTATGAAATGATTTCTGGAACAGCCTATAGAGAACATCATTTTTGAGGAGATGCCCTGGAAGGAATATATTTTTCTTCACTTTCAAAATAAGCTGCCCAGCATAATCAAAATCCATATGGCATCCTTTCAAACAGATTGGTCAAATATCTTCATTGATTTATTACGTCATCCGAATACTCTGAATTATTTGAAAGACAGCTGTAAAATAAGAAAAAAAAAAAAAAAACCTTTCATTGAATCTGTACTCAACAATTAACACATTAAAAATAAACACTGAATTGATTGTATTTGTTGTTTTAAAATGTTTTTTTCTTTCTACTGATTTCCATTTTTGAAAAGAGAGTAAGCATACGATTTGAGAAGACATTTCATACAAAGTCACTTCTCAGAAAGTAATAGCCTGCATATTTAGTAATTGCTGTTTTAACAAAATAGAAATACACTAAGACTCAGGGTGAAATGTCTAAAGTGGATAGGTTTTAGTGAAGAGTATAAAGCTACTAAAGTTACAAGAACAAAGGCTGTTTATAGCTTTATTTCAATCATATTGTATAATGTAAACAAAAAAAGGTCACCGATATAGTTGAAGATAAATAATCTAATCTGTGAAAAATCTAACATCTGTTCATCAAATTTATGACAACTGATCATATCTGACAAATAAACAAGACATGATAAAAACACTAGCAAATAAATAAAATGAGAAAAACAAACACTCTGATCAATATATAACCAGTTCAACTAACGAGATAACATTAGGATTCTTAAATATAACTAAATAAATAATACTTGGTCTTTCATCCCAGTTTGACTGGAACTAACCAAAGCTATTAAACCAAAGCAACTACAAAAATAACAATAAAATTATGCATTTTTCTTTAAATAACAAGCTAAACAGTTTTTATTCCATGCTAAATCCAACCAACTAACTTCTTGTGATGCAATCTATCCATTCACTCACACTGCATCTTACTCAAACAGAAGATGTTATTACTGCAGAATTATCAACCGATGGATTGCCACCATCAACAGGTGGACACCTTTAAGATAGCTTCTGATGAAACAGACCTGTGATTAAAAGCTTTCCAGCATTTATCATCACAACTTGCCTTCAGACATACTGTAGGTTGTGTTTTAGGGAGAATTAGCTGTCATTTCAAGTAGCTGAAAGGGGATGTAGAGGCTTTGCTCTTTTGTATCCTCTTAGTTTTTCTTCTCGGAGCAATTTGAGATTATAATGGCCAGGATAAGCAAACATTTCAATATTCAACATTCAAGCATTAATGAAATAAAATTAAAACTGCTGAAGAGATAAAATAGTCCTCATTACAACTAAGTCACAAATTATGGAATGAAAACTGTCATTGATTTAAAGTAGAAAGTGGTAGTACATACCTGAACCACAGACAACAAAGATAAACAGGGCCAAAAGCCATGGTCCAACAGGATATTTGTCATCAGTCACCTTCTGTAGGAACAAACATAATAATTGATGTTGGTTATAATTCAGATTAAATAAATGACTAATGAATATATAGATTCATAAAAATGTATGAAATCAAGTTGAAATCATCATTGTTTTGACATCCAATTTCCCATGTTTGCATAGGTATTCACCAAGGCAGATTTTCTATAAATTACAAATTATATGTATATGACCGAGATCTTTGGAGATATGCTGTACTTGAGAAGACCCGACAAGCCAAGTGAGACCATAACCTGTGTCCTATGCCAGTGGTGTATAACCAGCCCACTTACGAGTACCCTTCATTCATTGGACAATAAACTTTGCTTGCGAAGACCTGTTGAAGCAAGTGAAATCAAAATCATTGATGTGGCCGATAACAGTACCGCCTGATTGGCACTCGTGCCAGTGGAACGTTAAAAGCACCATCTGAGCGTGATCGTTGCCAGGGCTGCTGACTGGCTCCCATGCCCGTGGCACATAAAAAGCACTATTTGAGCGTGATCGTTGCACATGTGCCAGTGGCACGTAAAAAACAACATTCGAGCGTGGTCATTGCCAGTGCCGCCAGACTGACTCCCATGCAGGTGGCACGTAAAAAACACCTTTTGAGGGAGGTCGTTCCCAGTACCACCTGACTGGCCCAGCATGGACATAATTATGACTGAAACAAGATAAAAGGACACACACACACACATACATATGACCAAAGTCAAGGTGTTCAAAGTTCTTCCTAGGGACACAGTGAGGAATGCTAGGTTCCAGAGCCATCTTGAAGCCAGGGTGGAAGCTGAGGACTGCTACACTGAGTAAACTCTTATCTCACATCCATAATCTAGTTGGTATTTTTTGATTTTTAAAATATATATATGAATGTGTGTGTGTGTGTGTGTTTGTGCCTTGTTTCGTGTACATGTCACCAAGATGAAATCTGAGAACTTTCAGATCAAGAGACCAGGAAACTTTGCTGGTCCTATGGAGTATATCTGTCCACAGCCATCTGGATTACTGCTCTCAGCTATGGTCACTCCACAGAGTCAATTTAACAGCAGAACTTGAGGTAGTTCAGCAATGTTACACCAAGAAGGCAACATCAATAGAATAGTTGACCCTACAGCACAAGAAACTAAAACAAGGGCAGCAATACTGAACTAAAGGTCAGTCACATGAGAGCGGCCACTAAAAAGCTGATCATACTGGTAGTGCCCCAGCATGGTTACAGCCATTGGGCTGAAACAAAAGAATATGCATACATATATACAAACATAAACACAAGTATATATAACTACATAGGAACAGGAATGACTGAATTCTCAACCACATGTTCTTGGTTCAGTCCCACTGTATGGCACCATGGGCAATGTCTTCTGATGCATGCGAGCATGGAAAAGTGTACATTAAAAACGATGATATATTAGACACATGGAAAAAAAATTTAGCTGCTGTTTCTAACAAGCCCAGAACCACAGTCCTCTATTGGTGTGGATGCTGTCAACACATATGCTACCATATATAATACATATATCAGTCACTTGACCAATATAGCACAACTATTCAATATCTATCATAAGCAACACCTCCCAACACACACAAACTAAAATACAAATTTTCTAAAATATATCACATTGTGTAATCTTGTAAACAGAGCCAAATTCATTGCAGTGAGATGGGGGTGGGATGCCTTAGGCCTCCTGCCCAGACCCTGACATGTTGCCTGGAGTAAGCTGGATTAGAACGTGAAGTAATACATTTTTTTAGCTGTTGTATATCTGCTAAACACGTGGTGGAAGCCTTGCCACATGTCAGTCTTAGAACTAACGTTTTGTATTAAATGCATTTGCTTACATAGCACCGTGTAGTCAGAAGTCTACTTTCCAAACACATGGAGTCAGGTTCGTTTCCCCTGCATGGCACCTAGGGCAAGTGTCTTCTATAGCCTCAGAACAACCAAAGCCTTGTGAGTGGGTTTGGTAGACGGAAACAATTGGTATTGGTGTGTCAGTTCGGCAAAAGAGACCGATACAAAAACAGGCTTAGAAATATGAAAAAAGTTCTAGGATCGATACGTTCGACTAAAATTTTTTTGTTTTACGTATTTTACCTTTTTTATGAAATGTACAATTTGTATAAATTACGTGCAATAAAGACTTTGAGGTGTAAATCTGGTTATTTGCCGTATATTTCAATTTTTGTGTATCAGGAGCCCCCCACGCACGCAACCCCCTTCCCACCCCCATTAAAATCAGGCAATACGTCAACCCCCCACAAACCACATAATCCTCCCAAAGCACTACAAAAGTACACGACCATATGCCATCACAAGTACTGAGCCTCTCGTTCTGCTAGAAACAGCAGTTAGATCTCCCTCTCATCATTTCACCGTTTAAAAAAAAAGGGGGGGAGAATAGACTAGATAATAATGTAACAGTAAATACCACCTAAAAGATGGTCAAGTTCGGAGTACTTTTGAATAAGGTTTACTAGAAGCTAAACAACAAAATTTTCTAGGCCAGCACCTATCACCTGCCATATGTCAACATCAAGTTGGAAACATTTTACTTTCTTGAAAACCTCGGGATCTGTTTGTAAAATTAGTAATTAGTGAAGATCCAACTCAAACTAGATATTCGAATTATTCTGATAATAATATTAGGTGGTATGTACTTAATAAGGCTTCGTCAACAGAAACGGGTTTTTGGTGTGTGACGTGTAATTCTCTGCTCCACACACAAATGGTAACAAGGTTTCCGCTTCCAAATCCGGATCAGAGATTTTCCATTTATACATCTAATATTCTTGAGAAAAAGCATGAACGTCACAATTTTTCATCTGTCGAAAACATCAGACTATCTTTATGAAAGTTTTAACAGATACCAATGGACAACCGGATTCTAAAATACAATACGAGAAAGAAGTTCCAGCCTTCTTCCTATCAGTCCAACTATGTCTAGTTTACTGGGTCTATATTTCTTCCAGGGTCTCATTATTTTAAACAATATTAAACGCTTTTCCTCAATATGTCTCTTCTGAAAGCTTCCATGATTGGCGACAAACACACACATTATTGTTCCTTCTCTTCTATAAATAGGTGTTGTATATACGAAAAATGAAGTTATCAAATATTCCGAATAAATATATTTACCTGGAATCGGTGATTTGAAATTCTGACGTTTTTCAGTTTACAAACAGAACAATTTGGGAAACAATTTAGGGATTCGTCAAATAAATACATAAACAGAATCTAAATAGAATTTAATAAAGCAAAAGCTGCAGCATATTTTTGAAAAATAATGGCTTTTTAAAATTATTATTATTATTATTTTCTGTCTGTGATAAACAGGATTCCAATGAAGGAATCCATCTACAAGCAGTGGAACCATATTATAGATATGCTGTGGGCCATTCAACAATATGTTGCGTACGGTGATGCGAAAAAAGTCTACAAGTTGGTTTTGTTGTCGACATATGGTACCAGGACTGAGAGGATTAAGGCCAACTTTAAATACATGTGTATTTGAATGTGTGTGTATATATATATATATTATCTTTATCTTATGATATTTACTTTGTATTATATTATACTCATTTATTCTGCTTTTACTTATTAATTTTCTATATGTGACTGTGGATTTTCATCGCTGAGTTCATGAACCTTGGTTCTTTTCCCTAAAACTATATAGATAGATAGATAGATAGATATATAATGCTAGTGTACATTTCACACACTAATTAAGGGTCTGAAACGAAAATCTAACAAAGGAAAATAATAGTAGATGAGATGAAGTTTACCAGTGTTTTCGGGACATTGCCCCTGTTGGCCACATTCTGGCTGTGTTTCTGGTTGGCGATTCTCATTCGTTGCTTCGCAGCCATATTCTCCTCTACCAACTCCAAACGTTGAGAAAATAGAAAAACACAGAGAGAGAGAGAGATGTCTTCGAGGGAGGAAATAAAAGTGGCAGACTTTCCTTTTTCGCTGCTCGGTTCAAGGGGTCAGTATTTGAAAATCAAATGGAATTGGTGAAAGCCAGGCTAAGTTTGGCGAATGTTGTTCAAGATTTCACAGAAAACCCACAGCTGAACGACGTCGTGGATGGTTTTAGTGAGCGAGGGGGAGAGAGAGAAGGAAGAGGGAGAGAGAGACGTGGTAAGAGAAACGAGAGAGGAGCACGGAAGAAAGTGTGACGTTGAAAGAGAAATGCGGAGGGTTGAGGACTGGTGAAGAGAAAAAGGAAGAGTGAGAGAGAAAGAAAGAAAGTTGAAGGTGAGGGAAATATAGATAGAGTAAGAGGAAAAGAAGTGGGGAAGCGAGAGATAATGCCACGTCACAATATTTGGCAAAGTAAAACAACAAATCCTTTCTAACCGACATTAT
>NC_068999.1:2550447-2555198 GCF_001194135.2 Octopus bimaculoides
ATATATATATATATATATATATATATACATAGATACATGCGTACAGATATGTATTCGTTGTAAGATTCATTTGAATCAAAGTATTTTAACATTCAGGACACCAAGAAAGATTCCAGCTCAGCACATACGTGTATATATCATACAAACACATCCATATACACACGAACGTATCCATAGATTTACATATATATATTGTACACGCACACATACATACACATATACAATAGACATGCAAGTGTATCCCCATGCACACACGCATGTTCATTCACGATCCAACGTAAGTTCCAGATCCAAAATAGGGAAGGTTTCATATGTTTTGTTTGTATAAAATAATAACACAAATGGGTTAAAGATTCACTATAGCTGTTTCAGACGCAATTAATATTGATTAATACTTCGATTACATCAGGAAAAAAAAAAAAACTTCTTTACGGCGATTAAAAATTTGGTTCTGACAAAAGTCTTCTCAGTTAGGCATCATTGAAGAAAGTCTCTCTTCTCTCTTCAGTGATGTCGAACTGGGAGGATCGATCCACATCTTGCGGTATCTTTTTGTCAGAACCAAATTTTTAATCACCTGAAAGAAAACGGTTTTTTTTTTAACGATGTAATCGAACTTATTGATCAATAAAAATGCATGTGAAACAGCCGCAGTGAACCTTTAAACCTTTTGTGTTCCTATTCTGGGCAAGTGCCTTCTACTATAGCCTTGAGTCGACCAAAGCCCTGTGAGTGGGATTTGGTAGACGGAAACTGAAAGTACTAGGCTTACAAAGAATAAGTTTTGGGATCGATTTGCTCGACTAAAGGCGGTGCTCCAGCATGGCCGCAGTCAAAATGACTGAAACAAAGAATAAACGAATATATATTATATATTTAATATATTTTTATATTATACATTTAGATAAAGATAGATCTGACCGGTTTATGGAGTTACCCTGGGTTTCACGTCTATAAAGCACTTAGCTTTACAGCATTTCTTCAGATCCTAGGCTTATGGCCTCTCCATCTTTTACCTTTTACTTGTTTCAATCACTGAACTGCAACAATGCTAGGCCACCATCTTCAAGGGTTTAGTCAAACAAACCACTCCCCTCCCTGGTACTTATTCTATCAATCTCTCTTTTGCCAAACCTCATATTTATGAGGACATAAACCAACAGTTGTCAAGTCATGGTGGAGGGGAGGACAAACACAAAGGTATATATACATAGATACACACACACAGGCTCTATACAGAGAGGCCATTAGAAAGGTTAGGATTGGCAATAAGTATAGTGAAGAATTCCGGGTAGAAGTAGGGGTCCACCAAGGATCAGCCCTCAGTCTCCTTTTATTCATCATAGTCCTCCAGGCAATAACAGAGGAATTTAAGATGGGTTGCCCCTGGGAGCTCCTCTATGCTGATGACCTGACCCTCATAGCAGAATCACTACCAGAACTAGAGAAGAAATTTTGTGTGTGGAAGCAAGGTTTAGAATCAAAAGGCCTTAGAGTCAATGTAGCAAAGACCAAAGTTCTAGTAAGTAGGAAGGCAAACTCACCCCCAACCTCAGGTAGGAGGAGATAAGAGGGTATAAAAGAGGTACAGGGAATAGGAGAGATGTGTAGGCAGAGAAGAGGCAATATAGGGTGTACATTACTCCATTATTTTAACAAATATTTCACCAAGCTGGCAGAGAAATTTGGGTCTTCTGCAGCTCTGTATATCAGCAGCAGACAAAGTGTGTGTATGTGTCTATGTACTTGTGTGAATATGTCTCTCTCTCTCTCCATCCCCCCTCTCTATTTTATGTATATATGTGTGTGTAAATATATAATGGAGAAGTATATATATATCACATAAAGTTTGGCTGTGTGGTAAGAAGCTTGCTTCTGAACCATGTGGTTCTGGGTTCAGTCCCACTGCATGGCACCTTGGGCAGGGGTATTTTCTACTATAGTTTTGGGCCAACCAAAGCTTTGTGAGTGGATTTGGCAGCCCTTCAATATTTCCCTCACTTTAATGGAAACACGATGTAAACCACAGTCTACGGACATATCTCCTGAGAGTGACTTTATTTACTTACCACAGGATGGATTATAACAACACCTTAAAATGAAGTTCTTACCTTTCCTTACCACGTCTATTACATTATATCATTTTTATTTTTTATTTTTACCTATTTTACTCTATCTTATCTTATTTCACCCTACTCTATTATTCTGAGTGCAAAGGTTTATTTTTGGCTAAATACAGCTCTTGCAGCACCCTACCAAGAATATAGCATCAATAGTGTTTCTTCCTGGCACAAAATCAAACTGCATCTCATCTGGGCTAATTCATTTTTTAATTATTTGACCTATGACCCTGTTTCCTTCTTACTTCATAATCTCCCTCGTTTTGGTTGTGTCTTGTGACCATTTGGTTGGGAAGCAGGCTTTTTAACCACACAGCCATGCATGTTCCTATTCTGTCAATCAAGTTGGCATAGAATTCCAGAAACTGTCATTAAAACCATTTCCAGTTTATATTAATCTCATTTGTGGATATAAAGAATTGAAAACATTTATGTTACACTTTGATTTGTTTTGATTTTTGTTTGGCACTATCTTTTGTTTTTTACTTGTTTTAGTCATTGAATTGTGGCCATGCTGAAGCACTGTATTGAAGGGTTTTAGTTGAGTGAATTGAACCCCAGTACTTACTCTTTTAAAGCCTGATACTTCTTCTATTGGTTTCTTTTGCTAAACCACTAAGTTACGGGGGACATAAACAACCAACACCTGGTTGTCAAGCAGAAGTGGAGGACAAAGGCACACACACACACACACACACACGAGAGGAACAAAAGTCATGCACTGTTGAAGTGGTCAGCTGCCCAACAGATGTGAATGTGCGATCAAAAGTTCAAGTAAAAGAGAACATTTATGGCAAATAAATGTGGAACTTACAGCTCTTGTATCCTGACTATAAATTCTCATTTGTACCTGTCATCTCAGGTGTATTAGGTTATATTCCAACAAATTTACACAAAAACCTTGAAGTGCTAGTTTTTTTCAGAGAAAGAACAAAAGAAACTGACATAGATTCTTGTATTCCAATCTATTAATGGCAAATGGAAGATTTGTAAGACATTCCAAAGATTCTCCATCTGAGATTCTTTTGGTGAATAGAGGCACACACTTGGATGTATGCATCGACAGCTCAACCAACACACCAACTCAGCCACATATCAGGAATTCTCTTAACTCTTCAAGTCTTGTCACTTTGTTAGCATCCGGCTTGAACTTTTTAAAGAACTTGAATAAAACTCAAGAAAAAAAAGTACATACATGACAGGCTTCCCCTCTACTAAAACAGCTTACAAGGCTTTGGTCAGCCTGAGAATATAGCAGAAGACATTTGCCCAAGGTGCTACACCATGAGATTGAACCCAGGGCCATGTGGTTGGGAAGCAAACTTCCCACTACATGCTCACTCTTGTGCCTATATACATATTGAGGAATTAAAAAAACAAAAAAAACTAATAACAACTGGAGAGGTTCCAACAAAAGTATAATTCTATTAGCAAGAATTCATGTCAGACATTGTATTTTGAGCTAATCCTTTAACACTAAATGCAGTTGATATATTAACTTAAATCTTTTTATTCTCTAAACGATTATATTTTCCTGTGGCAATAAATGTGCAATGCTGGATATTTATTCTTTGACTTATTTCAGGCTTTGAATTGGAGCAGTGCTGATGTACCACCTTGAAGGGTGCAGTAAATGAAATTAGCTCCTGTGCATATTGCCAGTCTCTCTCTTTTTTTTTTCTTTTGAACTCAGTAGTATTTGTGCCATTACTTTGGTAAAGTGAAGGCTGAATTTTAGAGATGAGGTTAGAATAAGGTCAAAACTTTGTCAGAGTTGTCACCCTTAGAAGCTGGAAAAAAGGAAAATACAATTAGCTGTGGATCGATATCGATTTTAATTTTGTTTCATCTCACAACATATATATTCCTAGTTAGCTTTTTAATGCTCTTTGCATTAAATACGTAAATAAGAACATATCTATGACTTCAAGAGTTAACAACATGACAAACTGCAAGTCTAATTCTATAACAATAGCGTAGATAGTCTGCGGAAGTTTAATTGTCTACATGGAGCGCCGCCTAGCCAAGGGAGATAACCTACTTACAGGAAAGCCCTCTTGCCAGCCTTTTAAAGTCAAGCTGGGTAAGAACTGACTAGTCACGTGAATTCTCGTTTCTTTTCACGTTACGAGGGAACAAGATGGCGATGCCCATACCTAACTTGGCATGTGAGTCGAACATATTTCAGTTTTCACTTGAATATAGAATAATAATAATAGTATATATATAGGTTTGTGTGCGTGTAATGTTGAGTATAATTCCTTGTTTAAAATTTTGTCAATCAATCGTGATAATTAAATCGGTGCACTTTGAACAATGATTCTTGTAGTTGCTGGAGAATTTATTCGGTTATGTTCTATTGTCAAAATATAATTAAATCATTGATGTATAATATTTACACAATATCTGGTAATAATTACATATCAGTGATAAGGCTTGTTTAGGCTTTCTATCGATTTCTTAGATACGAATTCTTCTAGAAGAGAAACATTCAGATTATATGACGTTGATGTCATCTCAGTGCTATTAGCTAATTAATTGAACTTAAATGTCTACAGATGCGAAGAGAAATTGGTTTGAAGAACGTTCGTCTGGTGCATATATATATATATATATATATATATATATATA
>NC_068999.1:2555406-2563465 GCF_001194135.2 Octopus bimaculoides
TTTTAATGATTCGAGATTTTATTTAGATATCTCAAGTTTATTTAGAAACGTGGTCAAGTTGTCGAATTTGTACGTAAATAACTACCTCCAGTACAAAACGGTCGGGACCACGTAAAAACGATTTGTCACATTCTAATAAATCACCATTTTTCACAATTGAATATTAAGATTAATTGAACTGAGTTAATTCCCAACATAAGACATATTTTTTTTAGACATAAAGTAATGCACTTCAGAATTTTTATAGTCATTCGGTGACTCCACACGTTTTATATAATACTTTATGCGCTAATAAGGAACCTGTGATTACTAATTACACCGAATTAATTATTGTTTAATAGTATATTTTATTAACAACGTAGCACCACACTTTGCAGGCATTGAGTAACTGCAGCATGTCATTCTTATATGGTCCTGTTCGTTTTATGCTGGAGGTCGTCGTTAATCAACTGACACATGTCTAGTAAAATTCCTATTAGTTGATTACACGGTCAGTGCCATATGTTACTTGCAGCCAATAGTATTCTCGTAAGTTTAAACCTTTTAAGTTAGCAATGTGTAGAATTGGTAAATGGGTTGTAAAACTAAGATATAATTTATATCTAACCCGCGTTAGATATTTGGCCGTGCATGGAACATGATTGACCAGTAACTTTCAGATTGGAATCACAGTGTTTGATGTTCACAAATACTTGCTCTCATTTTCGTAACTTAAATCAATGCCTTAAAACAATTCTGAGTTTAGAAAGATAACATAAATGAAATTTCATTTTACAGTGCGTGGATCAGATGGTGTTTGGGTTCTTCAAGGTTCCCCTAACAAAACCAAAGAAGTGTTTCGAGGGTAAGTTTTAATTTGACCTTTTTTTATTTAACAGTTGTCGCATATATTAACATTTATAGTGTTCAAGCATGTTTGTGTTTTAAATATTTTATAAGGACACACACATATCTGAAATTAAGGTACTGCCCTACTGAAGATATGATTGGAAGTTAAGATCTTGTTGTGGCAATAATACAGGGTGGGGCATAAAGATCTTCCACATTGTGAATGAATGTAAAAAGAAAACACAACCATCCAAGAAAAAATTTATTATCTTTCTGAAATATCCGCCTTCCATGCTGGTATGGGTAGGACGGTTTGACAGGAGATTTCTGTGACTGTTTTGGCAGGATTTTTACAGCTGGATGCCCTTCCTAACACTCATCACCCAGCAGAGTGGACTTGATGAACTGAAAATAAATGAAACTTACTGTTTTCAGTGGAATGGTTACATACAGGAAGGGAAACCAAGCAGAAAAACAGATTTCTACCTCATTTTATAAGCATTGAGTGTAAAACTTATGCTTAGCATTATAAATTTGTAAAATAGATTTAAATCAAAATGAAATACAAATTCAACTTGAAGAAGTTTTGAGAGTGCACATATCAACACCAGTTTGTTACTATGTAGATTTACTCTTTTATGTTTTTGATTCCAGTGCTGAAAATTTGGATAAGATTTTTCCCTCTATGAATGCATTCTATTTTTATTCAGGGATTGCAAAACAGAATGTCGTGCCATGGCTTTCTCTATGAATGGGCAATATTTTGCCTGGAGTGATGAAGATGGGTAAGAATTTAACCATTAATTGGCTTTGGATAAATTTATTACTGTCAAATCTTATGTAACTATTTTGCAATTTAAGATAGATTTCAATATTTTATTGTACCTGTTTAGGGACTAAGAATAAAGAAGCAATTTCTTCTTTTCATTCTAACCTGATGATAACGTGAACTTGTTTCAGTATATTCTTCACTACAAATCCTGTAAATTATTCCTTGTCTTCACCTCTCATTTTTGCTAACCGTGTGACTGCAGTTAATGGAAGTGGCTGTCTCACTTACTCCAGCTCCCTCTCTCCTCTCTCACACTCCCTTTCTTTCACCCCCTCCCCAATAACCTAAAGTGTAATGTGCGAACGAACGACCAAGCAGAATTATAATATAGATTTGTTTTAATTTCAGTATCAAAGTTATGAAAACCAGCAACTATGAAAAAGTGATGGCAATTGAGAAGTCCAGAATATCTGGACTTGCATTTTCCCCTCTTGGGACATACCTCATATCTGCTGATATCTCAAGTAAGCATACATTGGTTTGTGTGTCTATATCCACCCGTGTACATACATTTGCAAATGATAATTTAAAGTATCTTGTTTGATATGGATTCCTTTTAACAGCTAGTTTTTTGACTTTATTAATTGCAGGTCAAAAGAAAGATGTTCCTAACCTGTGTATTTGGGAAACAGCCACAGGTAAATTGTTGAAAGGATTCTTCCATAAAAGGATGTCTGATTGGTAAGTTTGAATTGCATTAATACTCATCTTCATCAGCATCATCACCATCGTCTAATGTCTGTTTTCCATGCTGGCATGGGTTGGATGGTTTGACAGGAGCTGGCCAGCCAGTGGGGCTATCCAGACTCCAGTTGTCTGTTTTGGCATGGTTTCTATGGCTGGATGCCTTTCCTAACATGAACCACATTACAGAGTGTGCTGGGTGCTTTTTGCATGCCACCGGTATGGATGTGTTTACACAACACCAGCACAAGTGCATTTCACATGGTACTGGCATGAGTGTGCTTTACACGATACTGGCATCAGTGCATTTTATAAGGTACCAGCACCTGCAAAGGACATGCCTGTTAATGAGATTTTAGAGACATGCCTAGATTGTTAATGAGATTTTAGCAATTAATTATTATTTCTCTTATCTGTTAATGCTGGATATTTTTAAATAACCATTTTCTTTTTAGCTTGGGAGAGAACCATTTTGTTATATGCTAGACATAAACATTTGCAAAAGTACTAGTTTTTGATAAAAGACTCAATCTATGAATTTATGTTAATAAAAAAAAATCTACCTGGCAAAGCTTTGTTTTTTTGAAAGACAATTTACTGGAAACTTCATTGTATTTTTTAATCCTCGTGTTTTCTTTTCAAGGAAGCCCAGTTGGACTCCTGATGATAAACTGATGGTCCGTCTACACAACAACGATGTTGAGTTTTATGAAAATGGAGATTTTGGTATGTTGCCGTAATGTTATATTTTAGAATTGAAATTTATGAAATAAAGAAAGACATTTATTCAGTGTTTATCAACAAGTATATTTGATTATTTTTACAATCTGATCAATTGCAATACCTCAAATGAAATGTTGAGAAAAATTTAAATTTCAACACACTTTATATATTTTATTTAAAATATTCTCCAGATTATAGTGATATTAAAAAAAAAAAAAAATTAATAATGTAATGAGCATAGCTTTACTTTGTTTATTTCTCTCACTACTATGAATTTATTTAGTAGCATTCTGCTGGCTAGAAGCCTTTCTCTACACCATTCTAACACAAGATTCATTATGAAGAAATGATGTTGATTACACTTATGCATATCTTTTGAATGAAACAATAATTTGACATTTTGATTTTTATTCTAGATAATCCAAAGACACGTCTTCATGCTGCAAAAATTTCTGAATATGCTTTTTCTAAGAGCGACCATGTTGCCATCTATATTCCTGGGAGTAAAGTGAGATTTTATCTTTATGCCATGTTTGCTATTTTAGGACCATTATATTTGAAATAGTTCTTTTTATTTTACATCCATGTGTGAAATCTAACATTGTTTGGTCTGTTTGAATAACAGCTTGTAAGATAGTTGAACAGCAGTTAGACAAAACTGATGTGAAAAGTACAGTTATGTTGGAGGGACAGTCAGACAAGTGTTAAATTGGAGGGTCAGATAGATTTGCAGTTGAGATAAATATTACTGGTATTAAACAACTGGTTAAGCTGTCAGCCTACAAGTTTGACTACTTAAAGAAACAATGTTTTTGAGTCTATCGTTGATGCTGGACTGTTCTGATCTGATAAACAAAATAATTTTCATTATTGGCTCTGTCCAATTAATTCTTTAATAGGTACTTTAACTAGAATTACGAGAATTTGCATTGCTGGATTTAAATCTTGTCAGAGATGAAACCTGTAATTGAACGTTGGGATTATACAAGAAAACTGTGGTCAGTGCTGTCTCGTGCAGCATGACGCCTTCCAGTAATGCTGGTAGTAATTAAAAACAAAAAACAAAACAAAAAAACTCATTGATTATATTTGTTTTTTAAGCAAAATGTATTTTCTAAATTGTTTAAGATGTAAATTGTAATAAGATTTGTAAAATGGTTCATTCAACCATCTTTAAATTTGGATGTAGTTGTTAGTTGGAGAATTTCTTCTAAGATTTCATCAAATCTTTATATAATCTTCTTTGATTTTCAGGGTCAGCCATCAAATATTCGAATCTTCAAACATCCCAACTTCAATGGATGTCCCTTGGCAAATAAGAGCTTTTTCAAAGCTGACAAAATTACAATGTATTGGAATAAAGCTGGTGAGTGTAGATGTCTGTATGTGTGGAGTATATATAAATAAACTGTTTGAAATATTGTATTTTCACCATTTAATTCCTTTATATTTTTGTACAGCTTAGATGATGGAGGAATTGTAAGCCTAGTACTTACTCTATCAGTCGCTTTTGCTGAACCGCTAAGTTATGGGGACGTAAGCACACCAGCATCAGTTGTCAAGCAGGCGGGGGGGGGGGGGGACAAACACACACACACACACACACACATAAATATATATATATATACGACAGGCTTCTTTCAGTTTCCATCTACCAAATCCACTCATAGGCATTGGTCGGCCCAAGGCTATAGTAGAAGACACTTACCTAAGGTGCCACGCAGTAGGACTGAACCCAGGACCATGTGGTTGGTCTTCAGGTCTTCTCCAGCACAGAATCTTTATGATCACATGCCATCTTTTTCATGAGATCAGTCTTCACATGTCATTTTTTTTTGTGCATAGATTCATTCCTCTTTGTTTTTCTTTCCCTATTGGTCATCCTGCATTTTAATACCTCACATATCCTTTACTCTCTCTGTTCACTGGTGGTCCATTGTTTATGCACACAAACATTAATGTATACAGCAGAGCATGTTTGCCTCTGTTTTTTTTCCAACCTGTTGCACACATTCTCTGCATTCAATACCTGTTTCACTACTGTGCAACATTGCACTTCATACACAACCTTGCCCCAGCACAATTTGGCCCTCCATAACAAAACGCAAGAAGCTGTGCTGGAAACGCTTCATCCAATCCGAGTTAAAAATCTTGATTCTTCACATGAATTCTGGTTTTATTCTTGATTCTAATTTTATTATTTTCAAGTGGTCATCTTTTTTTCTTCAGTTTTATTTTGTTTTTATTGCTTATACTTTACTCATCCATATTACTTTTTCTCTCTTTCTTGCCACTATTTTCTTAAATCTATTTTGAAGAGCTAAAAGTAATTTTAGAACCATTAATCCATATTTTCTCTGTTTTACCCTCCTTCTTCTCAGGTACCGGTTTGCTTGTGATTACATCAACAGAAACTTCAGACAAGTCATATTATGGAGAAACTGGCCTTCATTACCTTAGTATAAAAGGTGAAGGTTGCCTTGTACCAAGAGGTAAATATTTTCATAACACACATGTTAATGCTCGCTTTGATTTAATACTTTGTCCTGCACGACTTCCTCTTGGATTTATTGAGGAATGAGACATTCAGTAAAGTGGTTGGTGATAGGAGGGGCATCCAACCATAGAAACTTGTCCAAAAATGGAACTCATATGCAAGGCATGGAATCCATTAGCAGTGTCATAAGTTATCTGTCTAGCTGGGGTAGGAGCTCTAAATTAAGGACGGATACAGAGTGGAGATGAATCTACAGTCTGTGTCACATTGAACACTTTATCCTTCCAATCCATTATGGAAAAATGGATGTAAAAATGAGGAGGATGGGAGTAACTTTCATGAATTAACCGTAAAACCTTGATATTTTTAGTGGTATTTATACACATTTAAAGTAAATGAATGACTTTACTTTCAGCTAAAGATGGTCCTGTCTACTGTGTGGAGTGGCATCCCAATTCTACCCAATTCTGCGTGGTTTATGGTTGTATCCTTTCATTTACTTCTATTTTCAATTGCCATTAAATAAACTTTATCAAATTATTTTCCGTTCTTTTGTACGGATTGTGTATGACCTCTACCTAAATCTACTTGTATCCCTTCTCATCTCTTTAATGTTTATCCCCCATGTTCCCACTCAAGGCTTTGTCTAATACTTTTTCTTCAAACCAATAATCCTTTTGGAACATTCTCCTTTATGATTTTCTCTCAAACACCTGACCGTCAAAAGCTCAAATTGATATTAATCCTAATAACTATTTCCATCTTCTTCAGGTGGGCATGCAAAATCAATGGAAGATTTCTCTTTAGACTAAATTATAGATTAAAAATGCACATTGATATAGTTTTTCTTTTGCTGTAGGACACTATTTGGTATGGTTGAAATTTTGAAGATGTTTAATAATCTTTTCTCCTCTAGGCACAAGGCCTGAAATTTTTTTTGGGCGGGGCAGTCGATTAGATCAACCTCAGTACATAACTGGTACTTGATTTATCAACCTCGACAGGATTTAAGGCAAAGTCGACCTCAGCAGAATTTGAACTCAGAACGTAAAGACAGACGAAATACCGCTGAGCATTTCGCCTGGTGTGCCAGCTCACCACCAATGTTATTGTCTTGGCCATCATAAAAATAACGGAGCTGCTTTACCATATTTGGAATTACAGATTTAAACAAAAATGTATTTTTAAATATAAAAAAATAAATTGTAACGTCATGCAACAGATGCACATGAATTTCTCTGTCGTCCAGTGTCATTCATGTGCAATCTTCCATGACAGGCCAGAAGAAATACCCCCAGTTTGAAATTCCACTTTATTCAGATATTGCTTACTGGATAAGCTACAACTGTAGGTGTACAAGACTGAAATGTCTTGTCTTTATCACGATATCAGGACAGTTTGTCCCTATCTCCCTATTTGTATGTTTTCAAATATCTCAGAGAATCACGTCTTCATTCTTTTCAACTATTTCTGGGATATACTTGTTCAATATTTCAACTTAGAAAAGGTTCATTTCCTTAACTATTTTTCTCTGCTACTAAGTAGCTGTCTCCTCTGTCGTGTATCATGACATGGTCACTATGAAGTATCCAAACAGAACGAGGCTAATGTCCTCATCAACTTTACTGCCATACTTTAAAACATTCAGATTTGATATTTCACTTCAGTGTTTTTCTTGTAAAAACTGGTTGCTAGATACTTCACCTGGTTTAGCAATTATCGGGTCTTTATTTTCTCATTTTTGTTGAGTTCTTTGGAACTAGATGTAGCTCTGTCACATATTAGAGTTGAAGATTGTTCATGGAGAGGTTTTCTTTTTTTTTTTTTACTTGATTGTATTTTTGTTTGTTATAGTTTCTTGAAGTTTTTTTTACATTCTAGTATTTTTTTTTTTTAAAGAATATGTAGTTAGATTGCCTTTTTCTGTATTTTGTTTCTGTTTTGAATGCAATATTTTTTGTCATGTTTTGCCTGTCATAATTTTGTTTCTATTTTATCTAAGTTTTTCTCTTAATCCCAGCTACACCGCTGTGTTTTTAAATAAGTTATTTGATGATAAAAATCTTTGTATGCACTTCTATTTAAATGTTTTGCTGTGATCAAAAGTTATTCCTTAACCACATATTCCAGTTATGCCAGCCAAAGCTACACTCTATAACTTGAAATGTGATCCTGTATTTGATTATGGAACTGCTCCACGGAATTCAGCCTTTTATAACCCACAGGGAAACAATATCCTTTTGCGCTATACTTCACCTTTGTGGAAAATGTCTTTCCTTAGAGATATGTGATGATAATTAGAGCCCTGTCAATTAGAGAGGTAGGACTTATTCTTTGTAAGCCTAGTACTTGTTCTATCGGTCTCTTTTGCCGAACTGCAAAGTTACAGGGACGTAAATACAGCAGCATCGGTTGTCAAGCGATGGTGGGAGGACAAACACGGATACACAAACGTGTGTGTGTGTGTGTGTGTATATATATATATATATATATAT
>NC_068999.1:2564255-2566860 GCF_001194135.2 Octopus bimaculoides
TATATATATATATGCATATGATAGGTTTCTGTGTACAAAATCCACTCACAAGGCTTTGGTCATCCTGAGGCTATAGCAGAAGACACTTGCTCAAGGTGCCATGCAGTGGGACTGAACCTGGAACTATGTGGTTGGGAAGCAAGCTTCTTACCACACAGCCACGCCTATACCAAAATGATTTTTATCTTAATTACATAGACTCTAGATTACTTCCAAAACCGATGGAGTTACAAGCTTTGCCTAATTATAATTATATTCAGTATGGATAGTCCATTTCACTATTCCTATAAAATCAATAGATATTTGATAATTTTATTTTTAATTTAATTAGTAAATTTTATTGTTGAAGTTTTAGATAATTTCTGAAAATTCATCATCATCATCATCATTTAATGTCCGTTTTCCATGCTGGCATGGGTTGGACAGTTTGACTGGGGACTGGCAAGCCAGGAGGTGGCACCAGGTTCCGATCTGGTCTGGCAATGTTTCTACAGCAGGATGCCCTTCATAACGCCAACCACCCAGAGAGTGTAGTGGGTGCTTTTTACGTGCCATCGACACGAGGGCCAGTTAGGTGGGCCTGGCATCGATCACGTTCGGATGGTGCTTTTTACATGCCACTAGCACAGGGGCCAGTCAGTGAGTACTGGCATCGACCACGTTCGGATGGTGCTTTTTACGTGCTACCGGCACAAGAGCCAGTCAGGGTACTGGCATTGGCCATGTTCGGTTGGTGCTTTTTACATGCCATCAGCACGAGAGTCAGTCAGGGGGTATACTGGCATCGACCACATTTGGATGGGACTTTTTATGTGCCACCAACACGAGAGCATCAACATTATTTTTCCTTTACTGTTAACTTTTGTGTTTGGCTGGATTTGGTAATTTGCAAGGTGATTTGGAATTCTGGGATCTTCAGCAACAAAAAGTGATCAGTTCTACTAAAGCAATGGATACAACACATTTTGCTTGGTGTCCTGATGGTGTTCACTTTATTACAGCTACCATGGCTCCTCGACTCCGTGTTGGTAATGGGTAAGTACTTTATTATTATTATTATTATTATTTTGTATTTGCATTGGCAAGATGCTCCTTCAATTTGCTTGAAAGTTCATCCCAATTAGGTTATTAAAATTCTTCATCTAAAAAAAAACAATGGCAGCAAAAGTGAAAGGATGGATGATGACGGTGACTACAATTCTTACCTACACCACCAAAAGTAAAGGGACAGCTACAGCAACATGGCAAATAAAGAGAACAAGCAAACCTTGTCGACGACCATCTCCTGCACACACCTTTACATCATTTCAGCCACAACAGAAATAGCACCACCAAAACCCAGCTGTCTCACTACCAGGGATGTCACTTTGACCAATATGCCTGTTGTTGGTTATGATATCTTTATTAAAGCAATGACTGCTACGCCTAAACTGCCGAAACTGTGTCTTTTGCTAATTCAGGCAAAGATATGCGGAAAATTTGATAAGGTAACTAAGGGAGGATGAAGAGGAAACTCTTGCCATACCAGAACATATTAACAAACCAGGAGGTGCATAGTAACCTACTCTTACATAGGACAAAAGAAAAAGTAGATGGGTGGAAAGACCAAATCTAGCTGAAATAGAATTCTGTTCTGACAGAAAGAACTCTAAAAATTCGAAGAATTAATCCTGATATTCTCATATCTTGGCTGATGTGTGGCAAACATATTGGTTGATAGCAGCTGGCTGGCATTGAAGAGGAGACCCAGGTATTAGACGTTTGTAAGTTTTGCAATGAGAACTAAAGGAATAAAGGAATGGTGCTCTTGATCCAAACAGAGCAGGATATAACTGAAGCCATCCCTGACCTAATTCACTTGTTAGATAAAACCCATTTGTTTGTGCTGATAGAAGACTGAAGGCCAAGGTGTCACATGTGTGGGTTTTTTTTTGTCCACAGCAGAGGAGGCCAAACGAAAGGTCCCCACTGCTGTTAATATCACAACTTGAATAATATGAATGATAGCAGGCGACTACAATGACAATAATTATTTCAATAGTAAAATCAGTAGCAGCTGTGAAAGTAAGGGCAGCCGTAACAGCAGTGCCAACCGAAATGCAGAACAGAACCCTAATGACAACAAAATGCTCCGTCTCTACAAAATAGCATAAAACGTTTGGGTCACCATTTAGATTATTCAGGTTTGTCCTGCAACGAGGACCATAAAGATGGAAATTAGAAAACGGTCCCTTGTAAGAAGGGAGAAAGAAACGGGAAAGGGACACAACAAATCTACACTCACAAAAAGCTGAGAGATTGAGAGGGAGGAAATTGATGTGATTCCTAATAATTAATGGAAACTCTTCTGCTTGACCTCCTTTTACAACAGCAGAAAAAATATTTATCCAATTAATGAAAAAAAAAAAATGAAGTTTAGAAAATGACTAATTTTTGATATTTTTTTAATTTAATTTCCTTTCAGGTATAAACTGTGGCATTATACTGGAAGTATTTTGGCTCAGTTGGAAATACCGTCTGGAAAAGAATTATGGGAGTCATTATGGATGCCAGATATGGATGGCAAATTCCCTTCGAAATCTATTGTGTATAAGAAGGTACCATC
>NC_068999.1:2567211-2575429 GCF_001194135.2 Octopus bimaculoides
TATCGATCTCTTTTGTCAAACTGCTAATTTACAGGGACATAAACACACCAACACCAGTTGTCAAGCGATGGTGGGAGGACAAACACAAATATACATATATATATATATATATATATATATATATATATATATACACATACACGATGGGCTTCTTTCAGTTTCCGTCTACCAAATCTACTCGTAAGGCTTAGGTCGGTCCAAGGCTATATAGTAGAATGCCCAAAGTGCCATGCAGTGGGACTGAACCTGGAACCATGTGGTTGGTAAGCAAGCTACTTACCATACAGCCACATCTGCAGACTCCTTCACATCAACCCTACCATCATAGAAAAGAACACGTTGGGTAAAGTGGCCTTGGGTTCCATACACAACTTGGTGAAAAGAGGGATTGTTTATAACTGAAATTCCTTTCATCTGAAGTCTACTCAGTCAGCCTAAACACCCATCACCAACTTAGATGATATCTTGTATTTTATTTCTCATATTTCTTTTTTTAGGTCGAATGGGTTCATCTAGATTGTATGTTTCTTGTAGGGCATCTTTTGAAGCCTTTCTCGTCCAATATTTTATGAGGTTCATTAAGACTTGATAGGGTTTTATATTTTTTACTATTGTAGGACTTGAATTCTTTTGCTAGTTTGACAGAAAAAAGTATTCTGCTCAAGGATTCTGTTTAGCTATTCACACATTCAACTTGGCTGCTTTCCCATTCGTTGGAAAGTCTCTGGCTATTATTGTGTTACTCTAAGAAACAATTATATACTTTAATAATTGAAACTAAAATTTCTTTAACATGTTATAAATTTGAAATTTATTTTAAATATATTTGCAGTGAAACCTGTTGCTGCCTATCGCCCTCCACACGCTCGCGGTCAGCCTGCTTCAGATTTTAAGTTACATGAATTCGAACCTCCTTCCAATAAAAAAATTCCAGGTCTTAGTGAGTAATGTGTTTTTTCTTAATATTCTCATTTGTTTGAACAAAATGTTGGAAGATGAAAGTTTCTAACTCAGATTTGAAATAAATTACTAGGAATAAACTTACCAGTGTAGTTTGCTGAATCAAATTCTTCTACAGCTATTGGCTGTGACATATAGCCAATGGATAAGATATGCTAAGCCATTGTCTTGTTGTGCTGTTGCTGTCAACTTGGCTACAAATATCTGTACCTTGATAGCTGACATGTCTTAAGAAAAGCTGTCTAAATGTTATAATCTCTTGTGTAATTGTAAGCTGTGAAATTTTAAGGCATTTTGCTTTAAGTTTTAAGGCACTGTTTTGCAAATCTACTTTACATCAGTTTGAAATATTTGGATAATGATCTGTATTATGTTTCTGTACTTTGAAATTTAAAGACTCAAGTTATGCAAAGACAAAATTATCATTTTAGTAACTTATTTTTTTTGTTTCTAAGATATTTTCATGAGTGAAATATGCAGGAGTCGTGATCGTAACCTACTCAACCAACACTAGTATGGAGAGCAGATGCAGAACGACAGTCATGGCTCTCTATCAACTCAGAGATAACAATTTTCAGAAAAAATATATAATTTTGAAGTGTAATGGTAATTTAAACTATATTTGGCATAAATGAAATTTTTGAAATCTTCTCTACAGATTCTGGAGACACAGGAAAAAAAGGTAATAAGAAGGCTAAAGGTCAGAAACAGGTAAATTATTTCTCTAAACACTCCATATTTTAATATAATGATTTCTGATATTGGAAAAAGGAATATATAATTATGCAGTTTCTAATTATGGCAACTCATTATGGTTTTGAAATGAAGAATGATATTGTTTAAAATTCTAGACAGCTCTGAGTTGAGATCCAGTTTATCATGATTTTTTTTTTTTTCACATATTCTCCAGTTGTCTGGAAGTAGTAAATTCTAATTTATGCAAATTAACCACTAAGTAATTGCCTGTAACAAAACTGAAAGTCAAAAAATGGTGATAAACAACAGTAATATTTTCATTTCTTTTTTCTTTAGATTCAACAAGCTAACATCCCTGGATTAGCACCAATCACTGTTGAAAAGAAAACAAATTCTGAATCTGCCGATTTTGACAAAGATAAAAAAATAAGGAATTTAAAGAAGGTAATTACAAAACTTAATTTTTATTTTCTAATTTTATTTTCCTCTGGAATCTTTGAAATTGGTTGGGGTGGGTGATGTATTTCATTGTGATCCTTTAAGATTAACGCTAGAACTGTAGAAAACCATTTATGCAAAGTAAAATATTCAATCATTGGGTTGTAGAGATATGTCTGGCCATATGCACAAGTTGTAGAGTGGAGTGGTGACTTTCTTTGCATGCTTTAACATAGTGTGGAATTGGAAGCAATGCAGAATATGAGTTGCAGAGCCTTGGTTCTAGGGTAGTGGGTAGATTTCTACAAGGTTAGTATTGATCTTGACAAATAAACCAGAACACCCAGTTGCTATTTGGTTAGTAAGAGAGAGAGATAGTAAGACCATGCAATACATCTCAGCAGACTTTACTTTCCTATTGAATGTTCCATTTGAATATTTCACTTGTATGTGGGTAACAACTGCAAGTGAACCATTTTTGGAGGGACACAAGTGGCTCATCCCATCCTCCTAGCTGTCTTGGATTACTCTGGGGAGGCACATTTGCTGGTAAGGTTACTTACTGTAAAATCGTCAGAACTGCAACTTGGAGGAAGACTTGAAATGTCTGAATGTGTGGGTTGCATTGAATGGGCAACATGCAATACTGTTGACATGGGTTAACTTCTTATTTTGGAAACCTTGTTATATTTTAATTCTTTTTTCTTTTTGTAGAAAATTACTCAGATAAACAAGCTGAAAGAGCAACAGAAAACTGGCAAAAAACTCGATGAAACTCAGGTAAAAATGATTTCATTGTTTAGAATTGGTATTGAAATGACCTGGAGAATCACTACCCTCCCGCTGGTTTTTTTCCCTCTAGCAGTTGGCAGATCAGACAATATTTTTGGTTTTCTGTTACATTTTCTATTTCATTCCTTTGGAGACAGTGTAAGGAGATGCTTACGGGAAGCTGAGAGTCTTTCAGTTATGAATGTAGACACCATTACACAAACTCCATTTTAATAAGGCTATTTCAGTGTACATGTTGGCTTTATTGTTTTTGCTACCATATTCAGCTTCCTACTTACTTTTTCCCCAGATGCTTGGATGCACCAGTTTCAATCTCTCCCCACCAGTCTTCACATTCATGTTTTCCTGCCATGTAACAAATGCATTTCATACAATCTGCCGTTCGGTTGGAGAGATCTTGTTAGCAGAGCTATTAGCTACCTCAACTTTTTTCACCTTATTTTAACTAATCAGGTTATTCCAGTATCAGAAGTAATCAACTACTTCCAAAGAATCTTTAAAGCATTTGCAAGAATTTATTTCATGTATGTCCCTATTGTTAACTGTTACTTCATAAGAAGTCTGATTATTGATTTTTTTTTTTTTTTCCAGTTACAAAAAATATCTAAGTATGATGAAATTACGAAAGAGATTAATGAATTGAAACTGCAATAACCGTTCAGGCCTTCATCCAGTAGAAATGGTTGAAGAACTTACGGTGAAATTCCAAGTGTTCCAATCCATTGAGGTAAAGAAAAACAACAAATCAGAACTTTAATAAACAAAAATAAAATCTACTTTGATTATAGACATAGACTTGTTTTTGTTTTTTTTTTTAATCTTGCATTCTTTTCCTGCAACATCAAACTCTCATGATCACATTTTAATATTCGCTAAACTCCCACAATGTAAGTGTTTTGGGGGCAGGGGCTGAAAGTAATTCCGGAAGTATTACTCCCTACTTTTAACATATTTACCTTTAGTAATGACTCAAAATTTAATTTTAGATTGGAGGAGGCCCATCAATAAACTTCAGTTTTTTATTTAAAAATCTCTTAAAACCTGAAATGATACATTTTATCAATGTTTACTGTCACAGATTGAAAAAAAAAGTGATAAGAAGTCAATTATTTTACTTTTCATCATCAGATGAATACTTAAATGAGAAATTAATTCTTGATTTCTGGAAGTAAAGGAATGGGAAATGCATACTTGTTGCATCTTGGTCACAGAATTTACTAATGGCAAATATGAAGGAGAACCAAAGGAAGCTGTGGGCACAAACCTGGGTGAATCTGACCCCAGGAGCAGATCTTGGTGGTAGTAAAAGAAAAAAATATATGACATATAAATCAATTTAAATAGCTTCTTTTTTGCCTGCTTTTAGTGTTGTTGTCTTTGTGGCCATGTGGGCAATTGCACATGCTGTATTACACATCCTGAGCAAGGTTCAATCCCTTCCAGAAGCACTATCCTTGGTGTTTATAAAATTATAAAAATTTGAAATTTTTTTAAAATAAAATATTTACTCCCCTGCTCTTGTAATTCCTTGGAAGAGTTACAGATTGAAACCCTCTCCCAGTGCATTAAATCCCTACTTACTAATTTTTATTTTATCTTTAGCAATGATAGATTTAAATATCTCTTAATTTACTACATTACTGTTGGGTGTCTTGGTGGTCTCGTGGGTAGAGACACAGACAGCCACATTGAACATCCTGGGCAGGGTTCAATCCTGCCCAGGGCCTGCATTAAGGGGTCTTACTAAAATTTTTCATTTTTTTTTTTATCTCTAGAGATAAAAAATGAAAATGTTTAATAAGACCCCCTGTATTTCCTGGCAGAGATTAGAAACCTCTGCTTGTGTCTTGTTACTACTTTTAAACACCCTTACCAACTGGGCCACCAAAGCAGCAACAATTTTTATGAGAAAATTAAGATACTTAAATTTACTTCAAATAAATATATGAGGGAGATCTGGTTACTATGTGGCTCTTTCTTTGCACACACACACAATATTTTTGGTGAGTGAAATAGAAGTATTTAATGTCTTTAGTAATTTCTGGCAGAGATTTGAAACCTCCACTTCTAAACATCCTGACCTGTTAGGCCACCAAAGCAACAACAATTCTACTACGAAGTGTTGAGTGAGATTTGGTTACTATGTCAAGGCTGGCTAAAGCCTTGTGAGTCGATTTGGTAGATGGAAACTGAAAGAAGTCTGTCATGTGTGTGTGTGTGTGGTCGATTTGCTCAACTAAAAGCGGTGCTCCAGCATGGCCCCAGTTAAATGACTGAAACAAGTAAAAGAGTCTGGCACTCATTTGCATTCAGTTGATCATATTTATTAGAATCAAAATTTCCAGATAACACAAAAGTATCTCTGGAGATTTAGAAATGATATATTTCTAAATCTCTCAGAGATAAAGCGATAGTATGTCAACTTAATGTGACAGTCCCATGAAAGGGAAGAATGCTAGTATTATTTAGCCTTAGGAAACACCGTTTCCTGTTGGACTTGACACATTTCCTGAGTCCATGTGTTTTCAAAGTGGAGACACAGGAAATGGTGTTTCCTAAGGCTAAATAACACAAGCATTCTTCCATTTTATGGGACTGTTACATTAAGTTGACATCGTTTTACTCTGGAGATTTGTTACAAAGAACAATGGAAGACTTGTCACAGGATTTGTCAGGGTCAGGTCAAAAGTCATAAAATAAACGAGCATTGTTTCAGTTCACTTAATTTATCTTTATTTTGCTGTAAAAAAGTTTTTTAGTTTTAGCTTTTAATTATGAAAGGATGATCTTAAATGAGCTGACAAAGTAAGAGGGTTTGTAAAAGATGAGCTTCATATGAACAGAAGCAGGGGCCACACTGCTTTGTGTATGGATGGTATATATTGGATGAGAAGGCACCAGAAGTTGATAATGGGAAGTAGACTTGTTCGAATGAGAATAGCTTGAGAACAAATCAGAGAATATTGTGCCTCATAGATTGCAGGATGCAAGCGTAGAAGAGAAATAATGTGGATTAATCCAACCCATGCCAGCAGCAAGCGAAAAATGTTAAAATGGTGATCAAAATTTTGATTTATACAATCGAAAGACAATCTTGTTTTCATTTGTTTTAAAAATAATCAAAGTTCATCATGGGTATTTAGTTGATGGAGTCCTGTACTGCTGTCAGGGTGAGTGCATTTTCCCACATGTAGAATCATGAAAGAAGTTTTATCAACAATAAAGAATAAAAATGGATGATTAACTGTGAAAGAGGTTTCATATTTGGCTTTTTTTTCAAACAAATGACTAGATTTTCTGATGGTAGCAGGACTGCTTGTTGTTCCCAGTTCATTGAAATTGAGAAAACCTTGGTGAAGAATGTCAATTAAGTGTACGTGGGTATTTGTTAAGTTGTTATTTTCCAAATTGAAGAAATGGTCAGTCGTTTCTTTGAATAAAATATCTTGAAAAGTCAAGTTAGATTTCATTTGAAACTTGGGTAAAATCAAAGCAACATTTCTTGGAGAAGCCTTGTTAGCAATAATTTGCCATAAGAGTCGTGATGTCAGCTGTTTTTCTATTGAAGTAATTCCTTCAATATCATCAGGAAGAACGACATAGAAACTAAACCGGTTACCAACCAAGGGTATTTCTAGACTCCTAAAACTAAAACGTTCATCTGATTTTATAGTAAAATAGTCTTCTGTATACATCATTTCAACAACTTCTGCTTGTTTTTCTGTCACATAAAAGTTTTCTCTCATGGTAAACTTTCTGTTAAATTGATTTTTCCAAAATCCTTGGAAATGCAAGCTGTTCACTAATACAGCAAATATTTCTTCATTTGTGTTGCCAAATGACATAAAATTGCTGATTCTATTTTTATGGAACTTATCACTTAATTTATCAATAGTTCTTGGATTAATTTCATCTATTTCCAAAAAGTAGTATTTGCTAATATTAATGTTGATGTTCGGAAGAAGAACTGGATCAATATATAATTTATTAGATAACTGGAAATTTGATAAACCTTGAACAGTTTTCAAATATTCTGTAAAACTTTGATGGAATAATTCCCATGAAACAGATGGATAAAGCAGAGATTGGATTTTCTCTGCAGAGTTTATTTTATCAGTCATCTGAACGAATGACAGACTTATACTAACAAGAAATGGTGACCAGAGTATGTTTCCTGTCTTTGAATCAAGAAGTTGTTTGAATATTTTCAAAGTGAAATCATTAATTGGTACAGAAATGTCATGTTTGTATTGTTGTAGTTTGTCATAATTTGCTGACGGTGTGTCAGCTAAGGCAACGAAATTATTAGTGAATAAAAATATGATATACGTACTTACTATGAAAACACTGAATACATACATGTTGGTATAGACTGGACGCTGGAAAATATAAACATTACTGAATTTTATTAAAAGAAACAAAACTTTAGATCTTATAAGCACCAATATGAGGTAGAATAGAGAAAGAAGCTCCCACGAATATGCTTCTAATGTCAGGTAATCTATTGTGTAATTAATAATGTAGTTAATGAGAAAGTGACAGGTACAGGATTTGAGTCAGCCAATTTCTGTTTTGTTGACATTCATTTACAATTAGTGTGCGATGTTAAAGGAAGGATACGCAAGCACACACACACGACAGGCTTCTTTCAGTTTCTGTCTACCAAATCACATCCTTACCATCACCATCTTCAAGTAGAAAGAAGGACAGAAGAGACCTGGATGCATCTTTGCTCAAAGCGCAGGAATATCCAAGACTATATCATAATTTGACAACAGGGCAGGAGTGATGTGCACATTACACAGGTAATTTGAGGGGCAAACTGTAGCATCGACTACTAATAAAGATAGCCTTCGCGGTAGGCACCAAAAGATACAGGACCTGATCTCCCATGTTCATGAAACAGGCAGCAGTAAAGTTGGTGAACAAGATTGTAAAAGTCATCCTAGAAAAAAATATGAACGAGGCGCTGGAACGATGGAAAAAACAACAAAGGCCTCGAATAAACACAAAATTTTGTCCTATAGTATACGACACAACTAAGCAGAGCTTGGAAAAGTTAACATCAAGATGGCTTTGAGTGCGAGGCTATTATTCTTGCTTCATTTTTAGAACAATGAAACCAAGCTCAACAGAAATGTCTCTAGGCTCCAAATTCAATCAAATCCTGTTAAATTAAGAAAGGCCAAGACTGGACCACCCCTTGTTGCTATTTTTCAATTACAGAATGGAACTTCAATAATGTCTTTAAGATTTATAGGCTACACACCTCAGCGGTCTACTCAGTGTTAGCAGATGGATTAACAGAGTTTCATAGGGAAAGAGAAACACA
>NC_068999.1:2575593-2578934 GCF_001194135.2 Octopus bimaculoides
ATAATTAAGAGCAGACATCGTCGATGAAGTATCTTTTTGGACTATAATTCTTGTTTGTGTATTGAATAATTGAAACATGGTAATTTAACTGAAATTAGTGGTAAAAAGACAAAGAATTTTCACGAAATACTTACATAACTGAAGAGAAAATCCAGAAACTGTAAAGTTCGTAAAAATTCTGTTAATTGAAAAAAGTCGGTGCTTGTTTGCAAGGGGAGTTAATTCGTTTGAAGAGTCGCAACTCTTCTATTCAAGCTGTACTCCACTCTAACAGTTATACTCAGCTCTTCTATTTAAGTTGTGCTCCACTCTTAGAGTCGTACTCAACCGAAAAATATATCAGAAAAATTAACTGAATGTGGTTTATTTCATCACTATGTTTAGATATAACGCATTAATAATGTTTTTTTGTTAATCAGGTTTCAGTATGTTACAATAAAAATTCAGTGGAAAAGAATACAATTTACAAAAGTTATCTGTAAGAAAAAAAAAATGCAAAAAAGCTGTAAAGAAAATGATTTGAAATGAATAAATACATAAACAAGAAAAAGCTATGTACACTCTTTCAGTTATACGTCGGGGCTGAGAAAAAATTTTTGCCAGCAGCCTTGCATGCACGAACGTCTCAAAAGCTACAGGTTTAGGATTAGAGAAATCAAAGTTGATTTCAGTAGAATGCGATCCTTGAGATACGAGGCTCTGAATATCTATTGTGAAACATCTCATATGCCTCTTTCTCCAGTCTAGCAATAGTCTTGAAAATACTTTTAATACAAATTAAGCCTAATCAAATCAGCTGGCATCTGTTTATATTTTAATAAAGTGAGGTACAAATGGAATTATAAACTGCTTCTGTAAATTGAGGTTTTTCGATAAACCAAACATTTGTCTTTAGCAAATGTGACAAGAAAAATTATCTTCAGCCTCATAAATTTGACCTCTTTCAATTTAATTTCTAACAATTCAACAATTATCAGTCATATTTTAGTGTAGTATTAATTAACAGTTACTCACTCCGTTTTCCTTTTAAATATTTTGGAAATTAATTAAATATTTTATAAGAATTTATTTCAATATCGGATTAGCAGTCCATTAGGAGTTATTTCCCTTTACCCGCCAATATCCTTTACTTTTGGAACTTGAGAATTTTTGTGCAGTTGTAGATTCAATGTTGGATGAGAACCCAACGATGCTACTACTGTCTGTAGACCACAATATGTCAACCGTTTACCAACTGCAGTTTGGACGGAGTTGTCCTGTAGTTAGGTAGCACTTTGCCCTGGCTATTTGCATCAAAGCAGAATTAGAAATGAGAAAAAAAAAAAAAAAAAAAATTTGCCCGACGCCGTAGGAATTTCGCAAATTCACCTTTGAATTGGAATTGTATTTATCAGCCCCGTAAGGATGAACGGCAAACCTGTCTTGAATGAAGTTCAAATCTTTCTCTAATCAAATTTAACTCTCAATCTTTTCATTGTGTTAGCCCAACTCGACTGCCAGCATTTCTTAACTAAATAATGTTTTTTTTTTTTTTTTCATTGATAAAAGTTACACATTTGTATGGAAGGACAATATTCGATCGAATATTACTGGTATTGCTTTTAGTGACCAGAAGTTAACAAGCAAAGTCAATTCTAATTTGATTTGAAGAACGGAAAGGGTCTTCTGCCAGAATAAGTAGTTGGCAGAAACTAGTTATTCTGCCAACACAAAAGTAATTTGTGTTACGTGCGTATTAGTGCATGTGTACACGCACGAACACAAACACAAACACACACACACACACACGTGTACGTACGTAATTATGTATGTCATGTTTAATACATACTTCTGATTCAGTTTGTTAGATTCATTGTATTCTGCCTAAATTGAATTTTTGCGGCCCTTGGAGCGAATAAAGGTATTGGTCAGCGTATGTGTGTGTGTGTGTGTGTGTGCGCTTGCCTGCACGACGCCTATCCCTGTTGTGTTTGCGTTTACTGTTAGCATTTCAGGTTTTTAATGCTCGTATGTCTATGTGGGCCAAAATTGCTGGCGCATATTCTACATGGATGATAACTTGTTTAAGACGTCAGGGTCTGAGATAAAGTAAAGAAAATTAGGTGCCGGTGTAGTATGTGATCTACAGCAACTTAAATCTAGACTAGCTTGTAGTCTACTTTCAAAATTTTGTTATAAATTTGCAATTGTAATTAGAGGAGTGAGTTAAACATTCAAAAAATAAAAGAAAAAGAAAAATTCTTATTGATTTTTATTTCATAGGAGAAACATGAATACTCTGACTGTTTGTATACAGCACGGATATCCTTTAAAAATGCAATAAAGAGATTTTGCTCATTTGATTTTAAAATCTTCCAACAAATGAAATCTAAATGAGATTGAAAGGTTTGCAAACATTGAAATGCTTCACAAGGTATATCATTTGAACTAATGTAGATCACAAGCTATACCAGTACCATGTATGTAGATCACATACAATACACCGGCACCGAAAATTATCTATTATTTCGATGAAGTTTAAAGAACTTCAGGAACCCTCATCGCCTACCTGAATATTTCTTTACATAAACAGTACAAGAATTGAATTCAAATAACAAATGAGATTTCTAGCAGTTAATAATATTTTTCTGTTCCTTTATTCATTCGATAGCATATATCGGAGATTGGTAAATTATCCTAGAATGTTTATTTCAAGTTGTATTTCTCTTCTTTCTTCCCAGCTTATCATTGTTCTCAACTAGTTTGGATGTTTTCTCGTTTCACGTTCCAAAATGAAATCAATACCACTTATTATTTGACGCTTAATAATTTTCTTTTTTTTTTTTTTTTATTAAAGTTCTGCATGTTTCTTTGTGTTTGTAATCCTTACGGTCCTAATTGACTTTGGTTCTCAAACTGAAAAATACAGACTCCCCAACTCTCAAACATATTCGCGAAGATTTTTGCTTCACATCTCATCATTTGTAAAAGAGATGACGGGTAACACTCATGCTTGCGCGCGTGCACTATATACAGTTTGATGTATTGGTGAACTGTTAACGGCGTTGGAGAGCATAAATATTAAAGTTATAGTTGAGAAAAAGTTAGTTGACATGGAGGACTGGAAGCCATCTGAATATTGGAAAAGAGTAACCTGCATCATGATGATTCGCGTCGGGCATCGAAACACCGACATCATGACTGCTACTCAATGCTCTGAGAACATTGTAAAGGCTGTAAGACATGATACGGACAGCTGCAACGGAGACTACACCAAGAAGTGACACAGCAGGCGTTTTGACTGCGTCCACACGCCAGAATTCATTCCCACATCTTTGAATAGGGCCTACGGCTCGCTTCAG
>NC_068999.1:2580083-2580945 GCF_001194135.2 Octopus bimaculoides
CATTCAGATGCCAATATCATCGATAGCGGTGTGCTAGCAACCCTCCCCCGCTTACTGTTTTACAAAGTAAACAACAACACAAATAACTACGCAGAGGCGGCCATGGTTGAGACAATAACAAGAACAACAAGCATTATTGAAAGAGAAAAAGAAGCATGGTCATTCCTTGTCCACGTGACCTTATCTCATTTCCCCCGTCACTTGTTATGCGCTCAGAAATTAGTTTGATAGTTGAGCTCTGATTGGCTGTATGCAAATGAGTTCATAACTGGGTCCGGAACCCTCGTGGGAAAAAAATTCGCATCCCTGGCAACCCTCCAAGGAATATCCCGGTCAGTTCCTGTCTCCGTGAAATACTTCCCCATCTGCAGCGACCATGGGGCATGTGGCCGACCAACACGAACCGTCACTCCAACCGGATCCCCAGAAAAGAGAACACGGTAACCGGAAATCGAGCCACATTACCCATCAGCCGGTGGTGCTAATCACG
This sequence comes from Octopus bimaculoides, assembly GCF_001194135.2. Lineage (NCBI taxonomy): Eukaryota > Metazoa > Mollusca > Cephalopoda > Octopoda > Octopodidae > Octopus > Octopus bimaculoides. The sequence continues at coordinate 2,580,574 of NC_068999.1, forward strand.
AATCATGAAAGTAAGAGTACACATCCCTGTTTCGTCCGAAGGGCAAAAATACAACGGAGCTGAGGAGCTTCTCAGAGTTTTAGGAACCTTACGAATTATTCACAGGAAACATTTGAACATAAATTCTTGACTGACATTTAAAAAAAAAAAAAAAAAAAAAAAGAACTTAAGAGCGACTCAAAGCGCTACGTTGCAGATACTATCACAACAGCAATTGGGAAGCGAAATATAACCAGTGCGTGTGTCTTTATTGACAAAATTACACGCTTCAACATTTGCATAAAACTACGATTTTTCAAAAATTTTGCAAAACACACACACACACAAACACACGCACAAACACACACACACACAACACACACACACACACTA
>NC_068999.1:2580955-2586721 GCF_001194135.2 Octopus bimaculoides
ACACACACACAACACACACACACACACTAGTTTGACTTAGCTTCAAATTATTCAATGTTTCGCGTGCGTAGAACACACGCACGCAGACGTATATGCATGCACGTACACACACGTAAGTGAATGTAAGTCTGTATTCCTCGAGGCATTCAGGTATAAGACTGATATTTTAAAGTTGTAGTTGGAGTCACCTCATATATCATCATCATCGTTTTACGTCCGTCTTCCATGCTGGCATGGCTTGGACTGCTTAAATTATTTGCTTATCAAAGCTGATACAATTCTTACTCATCAGCTTTTATACAGTCGATCGTCTAACTTATAATACGTATTAATCTATGAAATAAATAAATAAATAAAATAAAATAAAATTAACTCACTGCAAAACATGGTTTTATATTTCTCCAGTCTGGAATGTGATTATGACGGACTAATAATAATAATAATAATCATGGCAGAACAACAATGATAGCCTTTAAAGCGAGCATATCTGTCCACAAGTGACTAATTCATTTTAGTTATTCCAATTTTTACAGACCACCAAAAGTAGGCACCGTTAATCGAAAAGTTAACTTCGTTAACCGTTAATCCGTTAACTAAAAAGTCAACTTCGTTAACCGTGAATCAGTTAATTCTTTAAAAATGTAGCAGAAGGTATCGATAAAACGTTAACGTTAATTTTTCTTATAGAAAGGAAAAGTTTTTGCTCTAAAACCTCCAAAAAGCCTCCTTAAAAAGTGCCAAAACCATAAAATCCGTTAATATTTTTAATGTAGCGGAAGTTAATTAGTCCGATAATGGTTTGCCAAGTTAACTTAAAAGTTAAATCGTTAACGAAAATATTAACTTCGTTAATTAACGATTAACGGATAAACGGTTTGGTGCCCAGGTTTGCACACCACAAAATATTGAAAAGCAAATTCGATAACAGTGAATTGAACTTACAACATCTGGAATCGAAAGTGAAATAATGTATCCAGCACTTTTGAGTCTGCCTTTCTGTTTTGAAATAATTATTTCTCTTTGTGGATTCAAATTTAAGGAATTAGATTTTCAGGAGTATGCCACAGTCGATTTAGTGGAATCAATATTAGTTTCTATTTCATTAACTCCAGAGGGAGGAACAATCTGCGCGGGATTTGAACTCAGAACTTAAAAAAAGACACAATACCGCGGGGCATTTATTCCGGCATTTCAGTTTCTGCTAAGTCACCACCTCTGCATTTTGAAATTATGAATTCACCCGTAACGATTTTACATTTCATTTGTTCTCAGATTGCTGTGTAAAATGCCCCGAGGAACAGAGAATTGTTAGCAACACCTGCTTGTATTCAATGTTGAAAACGAAACATTTGTAAAAGGCGAAATAACATATAAGTGGAATAATGTTTTGAACGACATATCACTAGGATAAGCTAAACAAACGAATTTTCACTAGATAATTTATAATAAAATGTCATTCTTAAACGATTATAGAAAACAATTTTCATGTATTATAAATATTAACTCTGTGACATCCAGTAAACATGTTTAAACGTCAATACTTGCCTCAAACTACATTATTAAAATAGATTTCCTACCGTATAAAGAAACTTACAATAGACACACAAACACAAACATTCGCAATGAATAATATTTTTGTACATAGCGGGACACATTCAGATTTGATCTTCTACAGCTGCTGTTACCATCGCATCCCAAATTACCTTAAGGACTTTCACAGTGAATATGCAACAAATATGTGTGTGTGTGTGTGTGTGATGCAGCTAGGTGTATATATATATATATATATATATATAAGCAACAAGTATAGAGACGAGTCAACAACAGAATCTCTTCGCAATCGTTCGACCTGCGAGAATTAGCTGTCAAATCACTCTCAAATCGCTCTCACTGTCTAAAAAAGTGACACATTAGATAATCCAGGCCACAAGTTACACAATGCTTGGGAGGGTGGGAGGAGGGAAGAAGACACTAGTTTGGTCACATTCGGTTTGGGTTAAACATTTAAGATGTATCACGAATAAATATGTTCGTGGGATGAGTCTATCTCTTGTCTACAAGCAAAAAGGTAAACCTATAGACCTCTTCTCATCACCCCTGGATAAACCTTGACTCTAGAATTGGAGTTGAGGTGAGGTGAGGTGAGGTGAGGTATTTACTCTGGACAGGGCTTGGTTTATAATCAATTTTTACCTCAGCGTTGGGAATCCCCTTGAGAAGCAATGAAGACTCCCGGAATCGAGGATCTTATCGCAGCAACACTGCATTTTCCTGCATGATTCGACAATTCTTAAGATTAAATATATCGCGATAGGGATCGACTGTATCCATGCTTTTAAGTGTTTGTTTACTGCTTAACGTCTTGGAGAGTAAGACGTGTTCGAAAGTAAAATCGAACCCTGGGGCTCCAGCGGAACGTATTTTATTTGTTTAGTAATTAGCATCACTTCAACTAACACCCGTCTCTTCACATGGCCGCGTGTATCACTCTCAACACGACCTCATGTTTCTCGCCTTTTCATTATCTAACCTTCTAGAAATAGGTGCCTCATTGAACTTAATCGACTTTGACTATTTGCCCTTACACTACAGCTATATTAGTGTACTAGCAAATTCTATCATTCCAAGCTACCTTCTGTCCGTATTTGGACGTCACAAGTTCAATACAATTCGATCCATATATTAACAATTTTGATAACATTAAGATAAACATATTAGATTCTATTATTGATGACACGGGAATACTAGTATAATACATAACGATATGATCTGTATATATGAAACAGTTCATTGTAATATATTATGCTTTCATGGAACCAGATTGATCTTTGTTAGTTCCACTGACAATGAGCTTCAATGGATATCTGTTCTCCACTGCAACTGGCAAGAATCTGCGTACGATGAGAGTGCCATGTTCCAGCGCCTAAATGCATGTCGATGCAGGTCTTCCACGTTTCTTTCTTTCCTGTGCTGATGCTAATAAACGGCACGTGATGAACTAATTCATCTTCATTTCGCAAGAATCTCCACTGAACTTTCGCTTCAGATTAGCTAAATTGCAGTACAATACATAGTGACATATTCCGTCTGTCTGAAATAGTTTATAGTAATGTAATGCAATAACTTACAGCGATGCACATATTTGAAAAATGACCGCGTAATTAATCAAATTTTCTAATTAATTTTGTTAATTTCCCAAACATTTTATAGAATTCATCCATTTCCTGTTATAAGACTTTCAGCGTACAAATGTCAACAAGTCACTCTGAAAACAGTCACTGAATGTTATTCATGGTAACAGTGATTAGCAGTTGAGATAAATGATTTCACAAGAACAATTTTGCGGAATTCATTAAGATTCAAAATTTAAATTCTGTTTTGAAATTATTAATATTTTTTTTATTTCAACCAGCAACCTTTGAATGTTTATTGAAAAGAGTTTCTCATTTCATGTTCACACACACACACATACATACACATACCCAAGTATTTGTACAGAAAGAATTAAGTTGCTGAAGATATGCTTTTATTATTGTTAATGTTTAAGTAAATATTTGAAAAAAACAACAATAAACAAACAAACTAGAATGGTAGGATTATCTGCTGCTAATGCATAAAGCTGTGTTCAACAATTCCGGCCCCCACAACTGAAGTGAGGAAGCTTCTTGTGTACAATATGTTCAGTAGCAAAGTTAAACAAATAACTGAGGTGAGAATTTATCGCTTTTCCTTGCCGAATTTGACACTTTTCTGGACTGTGTGGCGCCATCCAAAGCTACCCCCAATATACTTTCAGTAAAGGCCAACACAATCAACGCAGTTTGTTTAAACGTGATCTTAAGGTCAGTAAATATACGTGAAAATCAAATAAAGACATAATAAAACTTGGAAAAGAAACTACACCAATAAATTGAATTTATGTAATCTTCACATCCCACATTTCCCCCAAAATGTTGATTGAGATGACGGAAGTAGCAGATATTGTTAACGGGTTGATTAAACAACAGTAATAGAAACAATATAAGAAATTGAAGCTAGTCGACATTGCAAATAGTTTGTAATGAAAGAATAAGTAGATACTTTGTGCGTATATGTGTGCACAGCGAATCTGTGAATATGTTGCTGCGCGTGCAGAAGGCCATAGAGTAGAAACTATGATATTAGGAAAAACTGAGGCCCCGGTTTCGATACCAAGTTGTTAATATTTCACGTATTTTATGCCAGTTGGGAACCTCTTCCCTGATGATAATAAGGTTCATCTTCAACATTGCTGGACTCTCTGATCTCCTCAAACGAGATGCAGTCAGGTATATATATATATATATATATATCTACCCTTTATCTTTTACTTGTTTCAATCTTTACATTGGGACCATGCTGCAGCACCACCCGGAAGAATTTTGAGTCTATCGAATCGATCCCAGTAATTATTTGTTTTTAAGCCTGATACTTATATCCTATCGCCCTCTTTGTTGACCCGCTAAGTTACGGAGACGTAAACACACTAACACCGGTTAACTTCCTTCAATTTCCGTCTACCGTATCCGCTCAAAAGGTTTTGGTCGCCCGAGGCTATAATAGAAGATACTTGCCCAAGGTGCCACGCATATATCTATAACTTTCTTTCCCTCACAGCTTTCTGGAAACGGAATATTTTCTAATGAAATTTTGCAGATATACGTTTTCGTGAGTGAATTACGATTATGTCGAAATAATAAAAAAGAAAACTTCTCAAGTTATAGAAACTGATAGAGACAAAGTTAGGCGGCCTGGAATGAATGACCCGAAACTGAGCTTCTAAATAATGTTTTCTTATCAACCATATCAACATAACCATTTCTAAAACATTGTAGTTAAAAATAATGGTGTGAGCAAAACAAAAAAAAAAAAAAAAAAAAAAAACAAAAAAAAACAGAACCGTAGTTATGCTTAACCCATGTCTCTCAATTCCCATGCACACAACACACATGGAATTGAATATTAAACTATTTTCTTGCTTTTATTTGAAACTATTTTTTCTAAAACCACTGGCATTGTTTTGCTTGTCATTGATTGTCATATAAAAGATTCAGTCAGGAAAACGGAAGCTATATCACTTGCGCTAGTGTGTGTGTGTGAAGCTCCACCATATAAAATCAACACGTAACATTTCGTTTCCAATTCTTGAAAATATTAAACGGAAATATATTTCTCGCAAAGTTTACCACAAAAATTTCCAGTTTCGTTTTGATCAAAATACCCGCTACTCAAGCCATTTCTCCTTTCATTTCTCTTTTTTTCCCTCCCTCGCCTTCTGTCTACGTATGCGAGTTCATGTTGTCTTGCGTTCCCCATCACTTGCGGCCAGTCTCTTAAACACAAAGATTTGAAACTCTGATTTTTGTCAGCTTTACTCGGAAGAAGGATTGCCCTAAACGTTGGCTGCTTAATTCCCTGTAACAATTTCATCGTTCTCTTTATGTCACTTTACACTCACACACATACACACAAAAGGCTCATCTTACCAGGCTAACAAAATTTTGAGGAGATTCCTATCTGCGAATAGATCTTAATAGTGAAAGTACACCACTTTCAGAGTTTAACCATAAACAAATAATAATAATAATAATAATAATAATAATAATCGAAATGAATGTTTTGCAAATACTATTGATTATTCTTTCTACAGATGTTGTAAATTGTCCGATGAAATTACAACAAATTCAATTTCAGAGCAATAATAATATATAAAATGGCTTGAATGAAATGACACCTGAAAAATGTGGC
>NC_068999.1:2586982-2596407 GCF_001194135.2 Octopus bimaculoides
CACAGGGGCAGGCGTGGCAAGAAGCTTGCTTTCCAACCACATGGTTTCGGGTTCAGTCCCACTGCGTGGTACCTTGAACAAGTGTCTTCTACTATGGCCTCGGGTCGCCCAAAGCCTTGCGAGTGGATTTGGTAGACGGAAGCTGAAAGAAGCCCGTCATATATATATATATGTGTGTGTGTGTGTGTGTGTGTGTGTGTGACTTTGTGTCTGCCCTCCCATCATCGCTGGACAACCGGTGTTGGTGGCTTTACGTCTCCGTAACTTACCAGCTCTGCAAAAGGAACCGATAGAATAAGTACCAGGCTTTAAATCAGTAAGTCCTCGGGTCGATTTATTCGACTCAAACAGTGCTCAAGGCAGTGCTCCAGCATGGCCACAGTCAAATGACTGAAACAAATAAAAGAAAAAACACTTGCGAGACCTCAACGGGTTGCCCATGCAGGCCCTACAGACTTAGCGGAGCGTTGCTGGTTTTTATGTGCAAAAATGTGTTCGTCTGCTACTAAATTTTTGAAAATCTATTTTGGACGATGACTAAATTCCGTCGATAAATTCTGTTGATGAATGAATTCCGTCGGGGCCAGGTAGTCATCTCAGGGTTCATAACGGAAATGCTATTAAACCTGTTACAAGTACATGTTGGCAAGAGGAAAGATGTTGGCAACTTCAAGATCGGGTTGACGACCATCGAGAATGTTTTCCATGCGTATGTATAAGCATATCACTTGGTTCTGTAGGCATATTTTGTGAAAAAAGAATGCAACGTAAGTGTGTTCAATAAATTGGTTGTTGAATCTGCTTATTTAATGTATATAGGAAGATGATGGTAATGCACTCACAATATCTGGCAATCCGCTAGGGTAGAGAATTTAGCATGAACGACTTCCACCCGACACCAGTTTAACTGAAACAGCTGTTTTGTGAAGACAACCGTCGCAGCTACTTAAACGGTCTCTTGGCAAATGAAGTCTTGGGAGGAAAAAAAGAAAAAGGAAGAAAAACAAATAACGAAAACAAAAAAAGGCTAAATAAACATTTGACAACAACCTAAACAAATTAATGATTCAGATCTGTATCACCTCCCCCTCCTCCCTGCTACCTCCTTCGCCTCCATCAGAGATCGAATTGTTTGGTTGAAGAAAACGTGACCGGTAAAAAAACACATTTCGATCAGCTTTACAGTTTTGTTGTAGAAGAGAAGAACGGGGTGGAGGCAGAAAGGAAGGGAGAAGGGTGTGTGTGTGTGTGTATGTATATATGTATATATATGCATACACGCACATACAAATGTATATACATACAGAGAGAGAGAGAGAGAGAGAGAGAGAGAGAGGTGGGGAGAAGTGAAATCAATAAACTACAAGAAAAAGATTACTAAAGCGTTGACATACATGTGTGACTTAGGAAGGTTGTATGAAGGGAGGTGGAGGGGAAGAGAAAGAGAGGGGAAAGAAGAGGAACAACAAAAGGAGAGAGAGAGAGAGAGAGAAAGAGAGAGAGGGTGAAGTAGACAGCAAATTCTGGAGGGAATAAGATTTATCAATGGAAAAAAGTGTAGAACAAGAATGTTTTGTCTCTCTTTATTCGATATGATGATGATGATAATGATGATGATAATAATAATAATAATAATAATAATAATGATAATAATAATGATGATAATAATAATAATGATGATGATGATGATGATAATGATAATAACAACAACAACAACGATGATGATGATGATGATGATGATGATGATGATGATGATGATAATAATAATAATAATAGTTTCTAATTTTAAATATTAATTATAACAACAATAACAAGGAGGAGAAGTAAGAGAGGAAAGTAAAAGAGAATAATGGCAAAGATTGTATGGAAGAAAGAAGAGGTAATAAAGAAGATTAAAACGAGTGATGGAGTGATTTGAAGAAATAGAAAAAGAAAAATAATCGGGAAAAGACTGGGATGATGGCGGTGGCGGCGAAGACGGTGGTGGTGGTGAGTAATGAAGAATAAAATAAATGCCTAAAATAAAAGTGAAAAAAGAAAAGCAAATGAAAAGAAAATGTGTGTTGCAGAGAGACAAGCAAGTATTGAAACAGGAAAAGAAAACAGAAGATCCACACGTATTTTGGTCGTTGTTCCATGACTAGAAAGATTGAGTAAGTTGTATTTTTAAATACATTTCTTGATACTCTCCTATTGGTATTTAAACGATTAGAGCGCAGGTTGTATTTGAATGACCCCCCCCCAGATTATGATGTGAACCCATGACAAGTCATGGCTGACCTTCCTCCTGACAATGAATGTTCTGCTGCAGCTGATGAAGAGATTAGAGATTAGAATATCTTATAGATTGGATTAGACTAAAACGGGAAGAGGAGATTAAGAGAATGAAAGTCTACAGTTTCTTGCTTTGTGTTTATAATAAATAACCACCGATAGAAACCAAACGAAGTAGTGAATGAAACAGTTGGAACGATTTATTGTTGAAATTGAATGAAGCAAAAACAAAATGGTGGCAGAGAAAAGCAGAAGATGACAAATGCGATACTCTACAACAAAAACAACAGAAACATTGCACAAAACAAACACATCAAAAACACAATTCTCTCTATAATAAAACCAAAGCCATAGCGACTTTTAATTGCAATAATTTGATTGTATTTCGTTAAAAGTCCATCTAATTCGTTAGAAAATTATTTATCTTCATTATCTTTAATTGGATGAAAACACTTCAAATGCTGTAAATCAATGTAAAATATAGTTGAATTATTTGGATTTCCGTATTTCTATAAAGAAATCAATTAGATGGTGTTCCAGAGTACAAATTTCTGCGAAAGACTGTTCACAATCGCATCGCCATTTTGTCTTTCTTGCGGTGAAGTATGGCTGAGACGATGTGCTATTTTAACACACAAATGCAGAATAATATAGACCTTCTCTCTAATAACTCTCTTTCTCTCTCTCTTTCGTGTTTTCCTTTTCTTTTTTCCCCCCTGGTTCAGTTATTCCCGTTTCGTTTCTTTCTCTGTCTCCCTTTCTTCCCTTCTCTTGCACTATATATATTTCGATATTCAAGTTATAACCTCCCTCGATGACGTAAACGTAACACACGGACGAAACAAGTAGAAACACAGAAGAAAGCAGCGTAATGATAATAATGGTTTCAAATTTTGGTGCAAAGCCAGCAGTTTCGGGGGAGGGGACACAAGTCGATTACATCGACCCAGTACACAACTGGTACTTATTTTATCGACTCCGAAAGGATGAAAGTCGAAGTCGACCTCGGCGGAATTTGAACTCAGAACGTAAAAATAATAATAATCTTTTCTACTAAAGGCACAAGGCCTGAAATTTGTGGGGAGGGGACTAGTCGATTATATCGATCTCAGCGTTTTACTGGTACTTAATTTATCGACCCTGAAAGGATGAAAGCAAAGTCGAACTCGGCGGAATAATAATAATGATAATAAGAATAAGAATAATTTCTTTATTGGCCACAAGAGCCGATGATGATAGTGATGATGATGATGATGATGGTGACAACGATATTTAGCAAAGCCATACAATACAGAGGAGAGAATTAACATAGTCTTGAAGATAAATTTTACGTTTTACTTTCGAACTCACACTAAACTTAAAAAAAAAAATCATCGACATATTAACTAATTAAATTAAACTCAATTTAAAGTCGGTTGCAGATTTTCATTAAATGTATAAAACTTTAGAACAATAATTTCATGTAGGTTGTCGTGGTTATTAACCGAGAAAATCTAAAACTGGAATTAGATTTCGGCTTTCGACTGGGAAATGAAATAACCAAACATACCATTCTTTGCTTAAACAAACAAAATGGTTTCATTTGGCGAGGGATCATTTAGTAAGAAGAGGGTAGCAGTTTAATACACTTACTTAAAAACTCATTTAAATCTGGTCATCCGTGAATGGATAAACTAAGTTTTATCAATAACATTTAACGGAATAAGACATCGTCGCCATGTTAACGTCTCTCTTGCTTGAGGGAGAATAGACATGGCGAGTGGTGAGGAGATGCCTTCCGATTGAGCAGCTACAAAGTAAGCTACGTACTTCACACGACCGAATGAACAGTGTAAGCCGATGTATGATTGGGTCGCCTTGGGGGTCAGCGAAACAACTGACCAATCTGCTGCAGTTGTTAATAGGATGTTTTGAATTAGCTTATTTTTCTTGTGCATTGGTCAAATGTCAACAGGAGGACAGAAGATTCGAATCATATAAGAATATGAGACCATTTCCACAGTGCCTGCACACACACACACACACACACTACACAATTTCGCCCTGCATTTCTTGTACATATACACAAGTATAAACAAGAAGAAACCCGCTTTTTTCTTAAAATTATGTCGCTTCTCTCTCTCTCTCTCTATATATATATATATAAAATGGCATTTATCTTTTCAGGATTCATAAAATCTATTTTTTTTTATCCTCTTCATTTAAAGACGTTAATAACAGTAAAGTGTTCGCATGAGAATATCGTACTTGAAACTCAATCTCAAAGGACCAAAGAACATACAAGGAACGCGAGTACGACGAACTTCCTGCAACGGCAGACCAGGGTTTCTTTCAATTGAAGAATGATAAAGTAGAATATCTAAGAAGAATCAGAAAGCAATTGTAGATGGTTAAATCAAATATTGTCAACAAGTGAAGAATTTGGAAAAGAGTTGGTGCTCTGGACAATATTTCAATCAGTGGCATAGATACCGAAATCCGGTTTCCAGGAAATATGTATAAAAATATTTCAGCATCATCAGAAGACAGCAACATCAACACTTCATGTAGTTTCTTTGTGTTTGGGCTGAAAGTATACCCCTTTTCTACACTAGGCACAAGACCCGTAATCTTTGGGGAGGGGGCCAGTTGATTAAATCGACCTCAGTACGCAACTGGTACTTAATTTATCGACCCCGAAAGGATAAGAAGCAAACGCTTCGCATCGATTCAAATATCCTTTGAGTGGCGTATCTTATTCCTTAGCATCTACTGACCACAAAATGTTGAAGTGTTCACATGGATCAAATCTACATATATGAAGTAAATTATACAATGAGAACTCTTCAGAAAATATACGCTGATCGATGACCAGAGATGCCCACTCAAGGAAGCTGTACTGCTCTGGCGCAACACAACATTAAATGGAATAAATTTTGCTTATTTGCAGAATATGCAAGGCTATGTTGCCAGAAAAATTTCCGAGTAACAATAACATCCATCCGTTCATCCATCTTTTCCGCTCACACTTCCTGGGAAGGCCGTCGGGTTAGAGTCCTCGGGCATCTTCTCCATAGGGTCCTATTAGAAGCGACCTTAATTACACTTTCTGGTTGGATTCCCAAGCGTTACAGATTCAGATTATGGATAATATCCAACCGTCTGATTCGTGATCTGCCCTTGGGTCTCCTGCCAGTTGGTTCGGCTTGAAGAACTCATCTTGCGATTTTGTTCTGTGACATTCTAATCACATGTCCGTAGAACGGGAGCTGTAACCTCTCAATACGGAAGGGTAACGGCTCGACGTGGAGAGACTCCCTGATCACCGAGTTACGCATCCTGTTGTGTAACATTACACTAAAAATCCTTTGGAGGAACCCCATTTCGGTCGCTTGTATTCGCGATGGCACCCTTTCGATCATTACCCAACATTCATGATCACAAGCGATGATAGGTACGAAAACCGAATTGATGATAATGAGTTTGACATTTTTACCAATCTCGCCTCTTCTGAGGATCGAACCTGCAGCTGTATACAGACATGTTTCTAAACAGATAAATGGAGGATAGCTTCTTGAACTTTATTAATTCCATTTATTGATGAGAGAGAGAGAGAGAGAGAGAGAGAGAAAGAGAGAGAGAGAAAGAGAGAGAGAGAGAGAGAGAGAGAGAGAGAGAACTTGGTAAATTATTCATCAGTTTCTAGAAGTCTTTCTTGATAACTAAATGAGGCCGGAACGTGTTGGTGTGAGGAATTGAACGTACATCCCAATAATTCAACTGCTCAGCTGGTCAGCTTATTTTAGATTTAGTTAAATGAGAATTAATTACTGTTTTACATTTTAGGTGTCGGCTAAAAATTGTCGTCGCCGGTTCTTGCTGTGAACGCTGCGAATAATTAACCGCGCACGCGCGTATGTGCGTGTGTACACACACAAAGACAGATCCTCCAAATCTTGATCTCTCCCGTTCTCTCACGCCTATATACACAAATATTTATGACTTACTGAACGCATATAAAGTATTTAATTATTTATTAGTAAGGTTCTCTCTCTAATGACGTTCAGAATTCCAGCTGTTCCTGTTGAAGTCTTTGGGAATCACACTTCCAATTACGTTGCTAGTTAATCCGAAGAAAGGAATTATTACAAACAATTTAAAGTTAATCTGTTACGTTATTCTCATTTTATTTCTCGCTATTCATAACATGCTTTATATACAGCAAATAGTTTTAGAATCGTCTTGGCTTACATTGCTTCACTCTAATTAAAGCAATCACACCTAATTTCTATCAACAATGTTTCGTTACAACAAATCAATACCACCAATTATTTCATTAAAATTTAAAAGTTTGAAGTTATTTTTTCATTAAGTTTGCTTAAGTGTTTTTATTATCACATGCATTAATTTTTGTTTTTATATTTCGTATTTTCCCAATAGATTTATCAAATTTTACTAATCTATTTTCGTAAGCGAGAAATAATTTCAGTTAAATGCTGTTTATTATTTTACTTCAGCTGTATTGTTGTTGAAAACAGTTAATAATTAGTTTTTCGTTAAATACAGCAGAGGTTATTATAAGTCGAGATCCGACATACAACGTAATCTGTCTATTGAGGCTGATAGAGCTAAACTAATTGTTTCTCAAAATATTCGTTCATTCTGCTGAGTTGAAAATCTGAATATTGACGAACTAAGGACACTTAAAAACTCATCAAGGCAAACAGCAATTTTTTAAATTTTCTTTTCTTTTTATGTTTTTCCAAACACGTTTCAATTCTAGCTACATAAAGCAAGGAAATTTGCTGAAACTAAATAGCAGTAATTGAAAATAAAAAAGAAGAAGGAAAGATAACGAAACAGAATGAAAGAAATTTCTACTTTGATAGATTTGAAACAAGTAATTTGTCGGCTGCCAGCTTCATTGACGCCTTGGCAATCAGGAAATGATGCAGTGGAGCGCAGATCGTCAATAACAGTTGATTATGAGCGAGTATAAACAGGTGGATAGTGTTACACGGTAACTTTTGGTAAAGATGTATAGATGGGGTTTGGTGCACAGAAGAACAGAGATAGTTTCCATGATAAATAGCTTTACACCAGGATAAGTCGGCGGTTGTAAAAGTTGTAATAATTATGTGATTGTAGGATTGTGAGGTGAAACGTAGCAGTCCATTAGTTGTATAGTAAATTCATTGTGCAGCTACAGTGATGCATTCTACAAAAACACCATGACAAAACACGAGTATTTTGTTTCCTAGTCTAAGTCATGTGCCAATATTTACAGTTTCTAAAATATAGAATCGATTTAATCCATCGTAGTGTTTCCTACAAATTCCTGGGATTGTGAAAATATAAAAAGTTGATATTTTCGCAAATGGAATTCTTAGAATTCTTCGCAACAGATTTTATTGAAATCAATGTCCTTATCTTCTCCCCTTAAACATAAGTTCACCTCATATTTTCCCAACCTAAATTTTATACAATTTCCTCAACGTGCGCATTTCTTTTTATATTATTTTGGAGCTAGTTCAGCTAGCTCAACGTAAAGGGCAACAATATACCCTTAAGTCCTTTCAAGTCAGGTAAGGAAACCTACAAGCCTCATAATTTATGGCATACTGAAACACTAAATAAATACTGAGATAACAACATTATAATAATAAATTCGGGATTTACAAGTTACACAGTGGACAGGATTTAGTGACTAGAACTGGATAAATTTTAGATTTGCAGAAAACAGTATAGCTGATGGCGTCTAACAGTACATGAACCGCGTACTTATTCACACAGCCACATATTCAGATATATCACAGAAAACGCACTGCCCGAAACGTTAGGTTCACCGTCTTCCTTACAGCGTAAAATGTATTCTGCTGTTTCAAATTTTTGTTCCATCTATTTGTCGACACAAACCATCGTCGGTTTTCATTGATTCTACTGTTTTATAAAATACATTACATTTTGTTGACCGTACACATGTACTTCTCATTAAAACTAATATTAGTTCACTGTTCTTTTTATTAAAGAATGCTTTAATCAAGATATCAGACTAAGTTCATTGAAACAAGCTAACCTTAAACAGTAAACGCTCAGGATATTGCTTACTTCACTCATGTGCACGAACTAGCGATGCCTTTGCTCACACGATGAATATAAAATAGAAAGATAAAAACGATACAACTACTCATCTTTTGTTTGATGAACAAATAGACGATAAAATTAAGTCTATTAACCTAATCAATCGAAAACCCTGTCTACATAATAGCCCTATATTTACCCAGCTGCATGCAAATTACTGTAATTCGGGAAAATGTAAATTATTTTTTAAACTTCAGTGAAAACCTGCAAGAAATGACAATAAATATAATAATACCAAGGAACTTGTAACGGTGAAATCTGATACATTGACCATATAATCCCTGAATTATAATGATGGTGACAATCCCTGCACTTCTGGTGAAACCCGACACAAAAACTACAATAATCCCAGCATTAAAAGTGATATCTGAGACCCAGACTACAATACATTTGTTTAATGGAACTGCCTCCTTATTTCGATATGATTTTATAAATACGATAAAACAAGCTTGCTCAGGTTTGTTCACCACCAACACGCTATCGATCATCATGCTCAGAGCAACTCCCGTCTCCGTACACATTGGCATGATTAAGGGATATTTTTAGCCACTGGACGGTCAACCTGCGTTAGATTGCCCCCTGGAGTTTATCATGAAAGAGTTCTTAGTTCTGTGACAAGAATAAATGACTAACTTCATTACTAACTAGATAATCACTACCCTTTGAAAATGTTTATTTAGGTTAATGTTTAACTTAAAGCCAACAAGAAAGCCTCTAAGTGGTTGTTCAAGTTGCTAGAAATAGCATTCAAATCTCACGCTAAAAGAATGGAAAAAAGAAAGGATAATATCTTTAAAAAGATGGCCAACACTTGAACGCCTTTAATGACAGGTCTTTCTTCCAGATTAGACATTCATGTTTACATTAATATGTATGTTCAGCATGTATGTTGAGCAAATGTCTTCTGCTATAGCCTCGGGTCGACCAAAACCTAGTGGTCTTGGTAGACGGAACTGAAAGAAGCTCATCGTAAGTGTATGTGTGTGTGTGTGTGTGTGTGTGTGTGTGTGTGTGTGTGTGTGTGTGTGTGT
>NC_068999.1:2596587-2597666 GCF_001194135.2 Octopus bimaculoides
CTCTCTCTCTCTCTCTCTCTCTCTCCTCCCCCCCTCTCTCTCTCAATTCATGAAAGAAATCAGCCGTGGTCAGACCTAGAGAGGGATGGTCTGAGCCGGACGCTGCATTTCACGCACGACGGCGCTCCTACAATCCCGTCAATAGTTGAGAGTTCAAAGAAAGACATTGCACGCATGCACCCACACACACGCACACACACCCCCCGCACTCATTGGGCGAGTGTGTGTGTGTGTGTATATGGACTCCCAACCACTTGGTTGCAGTCCAATACTGCATCCAAGAAAAGCAATTCTTTCTAACAAAAGAATTTGGCTAGGAATTTGTTGAAAGGGTGTTAGGTGATTTCAGGAATTAACTTTGGGATAGTTTAAACAAAAATTATAAACCACAAACACACACAAACATATAATACACACAAACACACGCAGAAATGTGTAGGCACGTACATTTACCTGCGCTCATGCATTTATATACAGACACATGTTCTACTCGGAACAGCAATTCGACGTGCTTCACTAAAATTATTTACAGACTGTATGAATAAAACTGTAACTAACTCCAGACACACAGACACGCACATAGAAACACAGACAGAAACACACACACATGTAAACACAAAATACATGAATATATTAAATATACTTACACACACACACACACATATGTATATACACACACATGTAAGCATATAAATGTAAGCATATAAATGTATACACACATACCAGACACATATATGTACATATATATATGCATACATACAGGTATATATATATATATATATATATATATATATATATATATATATATACATATACATACATGTTTTATATACATATATACCGTACATAGAGATATACATGCATATATACATACACACACATACACACGCACACATATATATACAGACACATATATATACGTATATATATATACATATATATACACACATATATATATACATACATATCTACACACACACACACACAAATATATATACATACATATCTACACACACACACACACAAATATATATACATACATATATATACATACGTATATATATATATATATATATATA
>NC_068999.1:2600834-2602711 GCF_001194135.2 Octopus bimaculoides
TATATATATATATAGATACATATCTATCGATATATATATACATGTATATATACATATCTATCGATATATATATACATGTATATATACATATCTATCGATATATAATATATATATATGTACATATATATTCACATAGGGATTTACATCTCTCTCTTTCTTTCTGTATCTATCTATCTATCTATCTATGTATGTATATATATATATACATACACATAAATACGTACACACACACAGACACACACACAGACACACACACACACACACACATATATATATATATATATATATATATTTCTAAAGAAGCATTTGTATGTCTAATGCAACTATGTATGTATATCTACATGCATACATGAATATATCTACATGCGTGCGCACACACACAAATATGGAGAGAGAGAGAGAGAGAGAGAGAAAGAGAGAGATAGAGACCGTGTGTGTGTGTGTGTGTGTGTGTGTGTGTGTGTGTGTGTGTGTGTGTGTGTGTGTGTGTGTGTGTGTGTGTGTGTGTGTAGTTTCTGATTGGGTAGAAAATCGTTGTATCCCCAATGCAGCGCTCAACACGATCTCCTGACACTGTACATTCTGTTATAGCACTTCTAAGAAAAATTCTAATTCCCTGGTCCAGAGACACGAGGTACTTCACGGGTAAGAGCGGTGCGTGAGTCTTATGTAAAGTAACATTTAATACAAATAAGAATACGAAGAACTAAGCCAAACTTTTTGTTATTAGTTATAATAGCTTCTGTATCTTCTGCTTCTTTTAGCGGCATTGCATATAAACGAACCCCGGGTGAAAAGTTACATGATTTGTGTAGGCGTGTTTCAGAAGGCTATCATGCGTCAAAATGTATGTGTTTTTGCATTTACACACACGCACATAGTCTATACACACAGATATATACATATACTATTTACACCCTCACATTTGTAAGCTTGCTGGGGAATGCTGTAGGTATCGAAAAAAATTCTCCGTCAAATTTGTTCCGGTTGAGTACATTTTGGGTTCAAATCCCGTCAGGGACAAGGTTTCCGTTTATTTCTCTGGAATCGATAAAGTAAAGTACCTGGGTGGATGTTATCGACTAAATCTTCCTCCTCAAAATTGCTGGCATTCTGACTAGTGTGTGTGTGTGTGTGTGTGCGTGCACACGCACACACACACACACATATATATATATATGTAGGAGTGTGTGGACAAACGAGAGAAAATGGCACGCAACACATTTGGTAAGAGTTACCTATTTTATTTAATAACTGATCTCCAAATGCCTGACGAGCTAGATTCGTTCCACAACCCCACGAAACTTTAAACTGCATGGACCAGCCAGACTGTTTACACACACACACACACACACACACATGCAGGATTGGTCAAAAGTCACCTGACAAATTCCAAAACCCAACTAATTCCAAGATTAAAACAAAAAGTTATTTTATATGAGACTTCGTTAATAAATAGACAAATTCCTTTATTCTTTTATTTGTTTCAGTCATTTGACTGCGGCCGTGCTGGAGCACCGCCTTTAGTCAAGCAAATCGACCCCAGGACTTATTTTTTGTAAGCCTAGTACTTATTCTAACAGTCATTTTTGCTGAATCGCTAAGTTACGGGGACGTAAATACACCAGCATCGGTTGTCAAGCGATGTTGGGACACACACAAACTTACACCCCCATATATATATATATATATATATATAGGCCTCTGTGTGTTCTGTACTCTGGTTATTATTATTTTTTTGTCTACGTTTTGTTTGCAATGTCCTGTACCGAGATATGCACCTATATATACAGGTAGACGTAGGTATGCACATACCTGTACGTATATATGCATATACTCATTTATTATATATATATATATATATATGTATGTATACA
>NC_068999.1:2602727-2605699 GCF_001194135.2 Octopus bimaculoides
ATATATATATATATATATATATACACACAGGCACGGACGCACACGTGTGAAGGATATTAGTTTATATATATGTGAGAGAGAGAGAGAGAGAGCTTAATTTCATGTGCGTGTGTGTATGATAGAGAGGGAAGAAGAATATGTGAGTATGTATTATTTCAGCTCTGCTTTAAAATTTGTTGAAACAACAAATTTTCGGACTAAAGTGATATATTATTGCTTCTATTTTCGACTTTGAGAGATCAGTTAAGCTTGTTGGTTGTGCGGAATATTTCCTGTCTGATGTAGAGCTGATATTAACAGAAATATTTCTGAGAAACGGTAAACAGTAATAATCTATTCACTTTAAAGCTTGTATGGGAAAGTTTCTAATTCCGACAGGCCGTAGTACGATAAAAATAATTGTTTTCCCACTTGAGATAAATAAATAACTCGAGTCGATCGGATGGCGGCGAATCAGTGTGAATCTGTAATTATAACTCAACCAACAGAATCATCCGCTAGAGATAAGGTAATTACCGAACGGCCAATAAAAGGACTGCTCCGAGCTGGCAGCCAATTATTGTTAACCTATAGAGCGAATCAGTTCTTCACGCACGCATTTGCTTAACTTGGCTGCCATCAGAAAACATCTCCTCCCTCCACCACTCAATTTTGCCCTACGCTGCCCCACGGCGGTGATTTAAGGAGCAATGTGGGAAATAACTGCGGTTGGTCTGGCTGCGTAAGTGGCTACTATTACTCTGTTTTTGCTCTTCAACATTTCTTCGGTCATGTGGCCTCCAGCCAGATATCACAAGCGAAAAATAGGCAAATTCTTTCCTGACAGAATATTTGTATTACGAAAGACTAATTTTATCGTTTATTTAAGCGTTAAATTTGTTGCAATAGACAAGCTTGTCTCAGTAAATCGATCCAATTATTCGAACAATTACAAGTATGATTCATATTCTTCACTAGCAATTAAATAAAATAAAGAAACGAGTCAAATATATATGAATATAATTAATTTACCTTTTGAATATATCAATATATTTGGGTTCACACAGAAACAACCAATTAAATCTGATTGGAAAGAAGCAAATGTTAATTTAAGTTAATGCTGCTATTTGAGAAATAACTAAACTAGTGAAAATGTCAGACAAGTAGTAACTAGTTTTTTTTATTCAGGCTTGTTTCTTAGTGTCTTTTTTTTCTTTAAGTAGAAATTGAATAAAAACTGAGTAATTAATTTTCTTTTTTAAATATTATATTTAGTGAGACGATCCTAAAATGTTAGTATTAAGTCTGAAGTAATTTGGAAGTTTAGAATGCGGGATGCCTCAATAAAATTTTTATGCAAATGTAGAACTCGGATAAGTTTTTGGTGAATACGCAAGAGAGATATCAGAACTTTACTGATGTGGCACTTTGAAGAATTATCTAGAGACGAGAAAAGTAGTATAAAATATAGTGGATATATATATATATATATATATATAATGTTAAGAACATTCATTGTCTCCGTTAGCAAGACAGTTAAGAGTTAAAAACATCTGGTTATGAATGAATACGGTGTACTATTCTCAGCCAAAGAACTACATAATTGACGAGTATTTTGTCGATGAGTTCAAGACTTCCTATGAGAAAAGATAAATCTTCTGTTGTTTCTGTCTGCTTTGCTTTTGGATCTAATTGTTAGTGTGTTGGGTGGTATACAACCCACAAACTAGCTGACATTAAATATTACCAACTACTGGCCTGACTTCAGCTGGTGATTAGCTTCGCTGACGACAATGGTTTGCTTGTACAAACTGGAATATTCGAAAATTGACACAAAGTGTTAAAATAAGCATTTTGAGGCAGAACAATTGTTATTCCACCATACATTGAAACAAAGTTTAATCTGGAAGACTTTCAGAAAAAAGCAAGTTGTTAGATGGAATATTAATAGAAGATATGAGCTATTAGGTGGAACATTAGAAGATGGGTGTCATGCGAATATAAAATATTAAGAGAAAAGATAGTTATCCCGTTGATGCTACATCGGATTACATTAAAAATAAAAGGTATAAACGTCTTGAGGCAAATGACAAGTAGAGAATCAAATATGAACGGCGGTTGGGATGGGGTGGAAGTCGGGGACGCAATATATAAAAACTAACAACAATTTCTAATAACGGAAAAGTTCATTTTAATCAACAAAAACCAATGCCATCCTTTCATTCTCGTCTTATAAACTGGATCACGAGAAGTGAGAAATTGGTAACAGGTGTAAAAACACAGTAATAGATTAATATTGTCAAACATGTTCAGAAACGAAGAATTCGGACTGCTAACAAATAGGGAAAACGGTAAAATGACTCTCTCTTTCTCTTTCTTCTTTCTCTTCCTTGTTTTAATAATGTTTATTTTCGCTTACTTTTGTAATGCTTTCTAAACATTTAAAGATATTTAAAATAGGAAGAAAAAGAAAAAAGTTAACAAAGCCGGTAATGACTGGAGAAGGATTACAATTTATGGTAAATAGCCGATATGGAAGTTAACGTCGAGGAATTGCTGCAGCGGGCAATTTTAGAATTGTTTTGTTTTATTCTTTTCTAAAACATGTTGGATTAGCTTTTCATTATCTCTCTCTTTCTTTCCGCACCCCCTCCTAATCCAACTATACTTCATTTTCTATGTGTCTCCCTCTCTCTCTCTAAAATGTGCACACACAACACACAGAGAAATCTATCTACCTCCCTCTATATATAAGCACATTATACATACACAGGCACCGACACTGATTTTACATATACATACATACATATATATATATATATATACAAATATATATACATACACATATATATATATATACACATATATACTCATATATATACATATATACATATACATACACATATATATATATATACACATATATACTCATATATATACATATATACATATACATATATATATATATATATATATATATATACACATATATA
>NC_068999.1:2606191-2610087 GCF_001194135.2 Octopus bimaculoides
TATAACTTTCCTCGAGTTATTTCTTATTTTGTATAGAAAAACCTATTCTTTTTACAAAAGTGCCCAGTAAGGGAAATAGCGATGTACAATAAAAAGATTATGAAACATTATTTACTCTTTTCCTTGTCTGTTGTAAGATCAAATCCTGTTTTGGTTGACTTGGTCATTCATCCCTCCCAGGAACTGGTAAACTAACCATCCATCATCTGCTGGAGTCAACTCAGTTAACTAAATATTTTACCTCTTTAAAATTGTCCCCTGTACTAATGGAAGTCATCAATATTCTATGAAACTCAATATACGTTAGTCTGAGGAAGGAGAAAATTAGCGAAAACCTTTTTAGAGTAGAGAGGAAGAATGTTCCATCGGGATATGGTTCTGGGAAGCCAAGGTTTTATAATGCACAAGCTTTATGAGTATGGTACAATAGGGGTAGTGAGAGACAGGAGAGACAAGTGGTCGTAATGAGAACAAGTTCAGAGTAGCCGAGACCATTGTCATGGCGCTTTAAGAAAAACACTCATGTCTTCTGTCAGAAAAAAAGGCGTTAAATATTGTGTGTGAGTGCGCACACGTATAAGACATTGGTGTGTATTATTTGGGTTTGAAGAGGAAAACTGAAATAAAACAAAATAACATTATTCGAAGAAACCCTGAAATGTGTGGAAATGTGTGTGATACCACAAGAAGAACAATGCTATCATGCTTTGAAATACAATGGGACGAATTTAATATATATTCAGAATTAAAAGCACCGATACAAAATGTCAGGACACCACAGTTGAACGTTCTTGAGACAAGAGATCAATTTCACAAACACTGGAGATCAAACGTATTACGACAGACGTTTTAATGCAAGAGAACAGTTTCGTGATGCAACTTAATTAACAAATTATGGCTTCTATGGACAAGGATTAATAATTTAACCCTTGCCAATGGAAAATCTTTTTGATAAACCAGACCAATATTGTTATGCATTGTCACAGATCGAACAAATCAGTTCTTGAATATTATTGAGATATATTTTGTGGAGATCTGAAAGATGAAATACACAAGTTGAAATACATTGCATTTGGATTTGAACCCAACTGAATCAAAAATATTCTTTTCTTCTCTAGGTACAAGGCCCGAAATTTTTGGGGAAGGGGTCAGTCGATTAGATCGACCCCAGTACACAACTGGTACTTAATTTATCGACCCCCGAAAGGATGAAAGGCAAAGTCGACCTTGGCGGAATTTGAACCCAGAACGTAAAGAGAGACGAAAAGGATCAAAAATATTAAACGGATTTTAGTATTTAGGGAGCTCTATTATTTCCTCAATGTCACTGACGTCAATGTTGATTCCTTTTTTGGTTAGATACAAATGTCTTTTAACTTACAAGATGGGAATAATACGTTCAGAGCATGAAAGGTAGGTGACAGCTGAGGCACAGTGCCCGCCACTTCCATTCTTTATGTTGACATCTAAAGAGATGCTCTTCAACTACATTAATTAACGAGGTTGATTGACCAGATTAAATACGTACCAAAATCATCTAATCAACTAATCAGTTTTATGGAAAACTGAAAAATTATCGAAACAAAATGAACGACTCGCTTCTTTTCTTGACCTTTTTTGCGATTAAAATGACAATTTCTTGTGCATTGTTGTTCTGTAGAGTAAGACCTATACATAACGTTAGGAAATTGGTGTCAAGTGAATTAATGTGAAAAAATATCTTCACGTGAAATAAATCACTGGATGAAGATGAAGTAGGAAATTTCATTAATATTTACACGATTTCAAATAGTTTCTTGGAGTCTGCTTTCACTCCATTTGTGTTTTCTATGAAAGCCAGCATCATTTGTTTAGTGTTTTCTAATAATGATTCCATAAACAACCACATGTTTTAGTACGACTACAATTTATCAGTTTCGTATATGAAACATCATACCTTCTGTGCAGAGAACTTTCTGTTTCCTGATTTAAGATGATGATGAAGAGGTTTTAAAATAAATATGATATACCACGTGACTATGATTTGTGTTCGTATGATTTTACTGAAAACAAAGGTGGTGCTTTAATGTCGTCTGGAGTGAATACTCCGGAGAAATTTAAGGAAAATATTGACTTCAGGCGGACTAAAGTACCAAGTAGTATTTAGAGGATATCTATACAAACAAAAGAATAAGGATTTCTTCGCTGCTACCCAACAAAGCTTAGAAATGTTTGTTATCTACTATGGTAATAGTCAGATTACGGTTTTTTATCTTACTATTATGGAAATGTTCTTTTCCAGTTGGTTATCAGTGAGCAGTGACGAGGTAAATGGAAAGAGCAACGAAGAAAGTATGATAGAAAGTAAAAAAAAAAATGATCAGTGAAAATGTGGTAAAGCTAGTAATACATTAATCCATTAAATAAAGAAAAGGGATTGCGGTCTAGTTGCGGTGGGAAATGGAGTGACTGCGGTTTTTTTTTTTTTTTGTGGCATCAACAATGAATCCGTAAATCGCAGTTGTTACACTAGGAGCCATTTTATAATTGAGTAGATACAATGGATATAATTCACGGGGAATAGCATGCTTTGTTAAGAAGATTTTCTCAATTTTCCACCCATTCGCCTAGCCATACATCGATTTATCCATAAGACCACTCTATGAAATAAAGAGGAAAATGGCATTCACAAACTAGCCAAGAGATGAGAACGCCTGAGAAAATCGGAGGCTGAGAAATCTGGTAGGATGGAGGAGAGATCGAGAGAGCAAAGAAGAGAAAGGCGAGGAAAAAGAAGGAGAGGAAAGATGGTGGAAAATGACGGGTTAAATAAAGAAAGCACGTGAAAAGGAAACAGTATTTTACACAGTGAGTCTAGGTGAAGCATGTGTACGTGTTCATATGGTGTGTTGATATAATAGAAGCTATGTATGGGAAGGAGGAAGATGTGAGGGGGAGGAAGAGTGGGAAGAGTAAAAGAAGAAAAAAAAAGATCTCCGCCAACTGAAGGGAAATATATCAATGGTGGCGGCGGCGGCCACAAACAACGAGCTAAACCCATTGTGATAATAATGTTTTAATAATTAATTCACTATCTTGTCACCTACAACAGCGACAACATGGCAAATTAAATAGAAATAAAAGGTAGGAGGTAGATGTGTGTGGTGATGATGATGATGATGATGGATAAAAAAAGACGAAGAGTGTGTGTATGTGTCTGTGTAAACGTCAATGCGTTTATGTACGTGTGTGTGCGCGCGTGCGTGTGCAATGTATTATTGCTCTTTGTTGTATATGTTGGCACGTGTGCCTCTATGTATGTGCGTATGTGCTGTGCGTGTGTGTGTGTGTATATATGTATGTGCGTGTGTGTATGAAATTATGTTGAAATAAAATGCAAAGAGGTATGTGAGTTGATATCAAGAAGACAATAGGTGCAAATAATTCGATATATTGACAATAACTGACCAGCTTTAATCCGATTTAAACTGAGCAGACAGATTATTGATAATCTATAAAGGCCAAGTGATAGGCCGGCTTAATTAGTGTTGAAGAAATCTTTGTTGGAACTCCATTTGTTTAGAAGTACCACGGATAATTATGTTTATAATGACGACGACGATGATGCTTGTGATGGTGATGATGATGGAAACAGCGGCAAAATATAGGATTAGAATTTTATTCAAATTATAGATATTTATATTGAGAAACTTTGAATAGCTCCATTCTATTTAGGTTGAGTTCTTCATTGAAAGAAAGAAATAAAAATATAGAATCATGCATTGGTCGATATATTGGAATGAAGAATCTTTTTATTACAACCGATTCCACTAAATAAATTGGATATTTGTTTGTCATATATTGCTAAAGATGCTCGAAGAATCACCACCATCCATTTAGGTGATCAATTACCCCCC
>NC_068999.1:2610373-2620273 GCF_001194135.2 Octopus bimaculoides
AGATCAACTTGAGAATCACCTGAATGGTCTTGAAGAAGACAGAAAGAAACATTGGCGGAACGAGGACGACTGGATTTGGTGCAATAATGGTAATGAGTCTCTCTTAGAATGACCGACGAAGTTCTTGTTCCACATGGATTTTGGAATGAAGATGGACAGGACATAAATACAGATTAAGATTGTGTGTGTGTGTGTGTGTGTGTGTGTGTGTGTGTGTGTGTGTGTGTGAGCGCGCGTAATGTGTACCTAATCATGTATATGTAATATGAGTATTGTGTACTCAGATATTGGTGTACTTAAAAATGAGTACACACACACCACACATTATCACGTATGCAAACTCAGAGGGGGCAATTTAACTAATGTTTTGAGAAGTGCGTGCGTGTGAGCGCGCGACTAAATCCTGTACACACACACGCGCGCGCACACACAGACACACACAGACACATACTCTCACGAGGGTTGGCGGAAACGTTCATAGGCTGACTAAAACTCTTGAAATGTGACCAAATGAGCTTTATTTTTCAACATAGTCCCTTTCGCGGTCTTCCATTGGTGTTGCGGTGCTTGGATCCCATTGGTGAAGAAGTTTCTATCCTGCTGGTCAAAGAATTCTTTCAATGGCAGTAATGACGTCATCATCACTGCAATACAGGTTCTCAACCAAGTGTTTTCTCATGTTGGGGAACAGATGATAGTCAGATGGGGCCAAATCAAGAAAGCACGGACGGTAATGAACCAGTTCAAAGACACGATTACACACAGCAGCCATTGAAACAAAGAGCCTGTGGACTGGAGCATTGTCCTGATGAGACAAGACCTCTTTCATCAGTTTCCCTGAACGCTTGCTCTTGATAGCATTTCGTAACTGCCTTGGCATGTTGACATCCTACTCTCCATTGATGGTGTGATCCTTTTGTAGATCCTTTTGTAGACAGCGAATAAACACAATGCCTTCTCTACACATGACACGGCCTTGGCCTTCTTTGGAGCAGGTGAGAAGGGGTGTTTCTACTGCATGGATTGTCTCTTTGTCTCTGGTTCAAAGTGATCAACCCGATACTCATCTTGTTTTAGGAAACGTCCAAGGAAACCAGTTGGATTTGCTTCAAACAATTTTGCCATGAAGTAATCATTATTGTGCGCTTTTGATCAGGTGTCAGAAGACGTATCACCCATCAAACAGAAATTTTCGTCATGCCAAATTCACTGTGCAGAATATTCTCAACTCCCTCACGGGATATGCTGGCAGCATTGGTTATTTGATTTACAGTCTTTTAGTGTCTTATAATTTAACACACTCATCGGTAAAATTTCCACTCATTTAGTTATTTATTATTCTAAAATTTTCGTTACGTCTTGCAACCTTTTCAATATATATATATACGTGCACAGACACACAAATCCATTCATATACATACATACATACATACATACATACATACATACATACATACAGACAGACAGACAGACAGAGAAGGGAAACTATGTACAGAAATGGAAATCAGTTGTTTACCGAATGTCATCATAAAACTAAAACGCAATAAAAAACAAACAAAAAAACCTCCGCTGAACTATTGAGAAATTTACAGCTACTCTACCCGGATTACAGGTTTAGATTTATACCCGTGGTAATTGGGGTTATAGGGTATGTAAGCAACTGCCTAAGCACCAATTTGAGAAATTAGGTTTCTCAAAACTAGAAAGGAGAGAGAGAACGAATTAGAACACTACGGGTATATGCCATCAATGGAACTGTCTATGTAAGACTTCTCAAAAGTTTAGCTTTTACGGACATATGCACATGTCTAGACATGCAACTCTACGCACGAGAATACATTCATAAAACAAAACACACAAATCTACACATGCAGCGACTCCAAATGCTTGCACATATACATACATACTTTCACAACTACACAGTTGAATTTGAAATTTCAATGAAGCAACCTTGAATCCAGGTTAGAAACCGGCTTTCTTTGTAAGCAAGAAAGCTAGATGTTAAAAACGGTAACCAAGTTTCTCTCACCCTTCCATCATCGTCTTAGAAAAATAACATTGAATAATCCGACTAAATACTAAATAGACGGGATTGCCATGGCTGGAATATTGGCCAACTGGATCAAGGCTGACCTGAGGCTAAATAATATCGAAGACTTATTCATGATTTCTCTGCACAATGTCTTCTTTATTTGTTTGAAGCTGCATTGTATTAATTTCAGCTTCTTACGTTTGTTCTGTAAAAATACATCTCTCTCTCTTTTCTTGTTATTGTAGAATGGTTAGAGCATTGGATAAAATGATTAGCAGCAATTCTCTCGCTGAGTTCAAATTCCACCAAGGTCGACTTTCATCCTTTCGGAGTCAATAAATTAAGTACCAGTTGCGTACTGGGTCGATCTAATCGACTGGTCACCTCCCCCAAAATTTCGGGACTTGTATCTAGAGTAGAGAAGATTATTATTATTATTATTATTATTATTATTAGCAAGCCGGACAAAATGCTTAGCAGCATTTCGTCAGTCTCTACGTTTTGAGTTCAAATACCGCCGGGGTCGACTTTGCATTTCATTCTTTTCGGGGTGGATCTAGTCGAGTTGCTCCCTTCTCCAAAATATCAGGCCTTGTCTCTATGGTAGAAAAGATTATTATTATTATTCGCTCGTCGGACAAAATGCTTTGCAGGATTTTTTTCCGGCTTTACGTTCTAAGTTCAAATTCTGCATAGGTCGACTTTTTACTATTACCCTTCGGGATCGATAAAATAAGTACCATTTAGCACCGAAGTCTATGTAATCGACTAGCTCCCCCTCCCCACAAAATCCCAACCTTTGTGCCTATAGTAGAAAGGATTATTATTATTATTATTATTATTATTATTATTATTATTATTATTATTATTTCGGGCATATATACAAACTAATATGTTTATACATACAAACCCAAGTGTGTGTGTGTGTGTGTGTGTGTGTGTGTGTGTGTGTGTGTGTAGCTAATGCTATTTCCGGTTCAGAAAATTATATTATCAGTTGTTAATGTGTTAACAAACTCAACAACCTAATATTAATACAGATGCACATACATACATATACATACACACATATATAAATACACCACATATACAAAAATCCAAACATCTCAGCCACATACACAAAGACATACAAACACACAGACACATTCACATAGCAGGAACAATGGTAACAACGATAGTTTACACAGAGGTGCACCTTCCTCTTACAGCTCTCTCTCCCTACCACTGTAATTCCTCCTCCTACCACATCTATGTTATCCTTCGTTACCTCCCTCTTTCCCCTCTTTATATTATCCTCTCCCCTCAGGCTCCATTCATCCAGAGATGTTCTCTGTGTTTATACAAACGCAGGAACACATTGGTTATTTGCTTTTCTTATTTGCCAGGAATAAACAAGCGATTATCGTTTTCCTCTCATTACATGAAACAAAAGCGAGGAGAACGAGACTGACAAATCGGAGAGAAGAAGAGAATGTGTGAAACAAATTATAGAAAGGAAGAAAATAAAATAAAACTACAAGAAATATGAAAAAAAACAAAAAAAAAACGGAAAAGGAAGAAACAACATGAATGAATGAAAAATGAAAATAAAATAGAGTAAAATAATTGTGAAAAAACAACGACAAACAGCATCGTCATCAACAGTAACAACAACACTACTGACATCATCAGTAATAACATTGACAATGTTAAAGCAAATAAATAAGACTGCCGGTGATTTAAAAGGTGATAATATATCTACAACATACAAACAAAATGAATAGGAAAAGCCTAAACGATGGAAGTCGCTAGTTATGTCGTCTGCCATGGAGCTGTAGATAGTCTTCCGTGCTATTGATTACATACCATATTTGTTCTATTGTTTGTCATTGTTCATTCTTCATCTGCTTCAAACATGGCGGTTTTTGTGAGGATTGCTGGCTAAAGATGGTGGCGTTATCGATTTTACTTGATGACAACTTGCAATGAATTGTCCGCCCATTAGCCGTGGTCGTTTAAAAGATTGTTGTTTGGTTTGCTCTTCACTGCTGAATCTATGAAGCCATAATGAAGACCTACCAGCCTAGAGACAGTATCCATTAAATTATAATTAAAAGTTAATTTAGAAAAAGAAAAGAAAAAGAAAGAGACAAATTGTTTGTTGATTTAGATATCGTGTTGAGTGCAAACATTTACTGCGCGTCTTGGGTCACGTGTGACTCGGTATATGCTATTTAAGGGAGATACTTCAACAGATTAATAAAGTTAACATATGTGGACCGAATGACCAACTACTTATTAAGATTACAATAGCGGTGACATTGTCTTTTAATTACTAACAAAATAGCAATTAATAAAAGGAACGGCGCTCAACTCATTCATAGAACACTTCCAAAATGTTCGGGTTCGAATATTGATGTTTCCTTTATTTAAACCCTTCCCTTTAATATGATATAGGCGTTAACTTAATTATTTCACAAACTACTTAACTCCATAAATTGGATCTTTCTGATTTGACGGGCAACACTTTTCATTTATGTTTTATGTAGTGTTTTTGGTCCCGAAACACTTTCAAACTTCGTATACTTGTATATTTTGTGTTTTGAACAGATAAAGATTTTTGTATTCGAAGTTATTTCATGTCAAAAATTGTCTTATTCAGAAAGATCCCATAAATTTGTTGGTTAATTTCATTTTCCACAGTCTTAAGCAGACGATAGGCGAATTTCACCCCAGCCAGAATGCTAGTCTGTTTTAGGTAGCTTCCCGCATATATTCGATATCTAATCCTACAGAGAAGCAAAATGAAGAAGTAGATAATCCAGCTAATGTAGAAATTGCTCAAGAAAAGAAACAAGAGTTGACTGCATTGACTAATCACTAGCTTGACTTTTATATTTATAATGAAAAGAAAGATGTCTTGTTTAGCAGTTTTACAGTATTTGAAGGGAGAGATGCGACTGAAGAGAGTTTTACAGTATTTTGCAGATAGGAAAGTGATAAAAGGAAGTTAAACGATGAAGCAACGTCAAAAAGATATGTAATCTTCATATCCAACTGTATCAGTTTTAAGTTTAAATTGTCGGTGAGCAAACCAACTTTCCACAGTGACACTTCATCTCTCCTCTATCCCTCATATGTACTCCTTTCTTCTACATTTATTATCTACTTTCTGCTTGGCGTCTCATCTTTCTCACAATCTAAGCAGTTTCTTCATTAGCGTAAGCTTCCGCCCATAACTTTCCATCAAGCCAGATCTATTAGAAACATGATATTCTTTGCCTTTCACTAATTTTGACTTGGCTATTGATAACTTCGACCGACTCAAATTTGGACATGACAACTGGATTTTACCCTACCTCTCTAGAACTCCCTCCACAGCCCGTTGTTCTTTTCAGATACCTGACTTAGACAATTGAGATTGGTTGGTGTTCAGTGTTGAATATCTCTAAGAAGACCTGCAAACATACCGAACAATGCACCACTACCACTCCCGAGGACAATTTTCTCTTTGGCCGTTTTTCTCAGATCTCAACAATCGAACTAACGAGTTAACTAAACTCCTTCATATCCCTCTCCCACAAAGAAACAAGTGTATACGTTGACTACATTAAGTACATAGAATAAGTTTATTACAGCAGTAGAAATTCACACTAAAAAATACCACACAAATAAATAAATAATATCGAAGCATGTTCTATTTATCTAATTCTGATATACTGAAAAACATGGTGCCCTAATCTCTTATTTACGAAACTATTATCTGTACATATAATTTTCAAACCAATTGTTATATTCTCTGAGTTATTTGCAATTGTGTGTTAAATAGCTTTATATCATTGTTGCTTTCCCATTCTATTTTACCATTTGTAATTGCCAGTTATTTTATGGTAAGACATTAATAGCTCTGTAGATCTCTCATTAATATCAATGAAGTAGCAAATGCTGCACAAGTTACAATGGCGTTTCAGCAAAGATTCTCTGTAGAGCATTGCTATCCGAGGATCATATAACTCAATAGGAGGCAACTATTTGCATTTTTATCTAACATTTATCCTTTTACGTACAATAGTATTGCCGTCGTGTCTTAATACTTTCATCAACAAAGAAATTAAACGAGAAAAACTAAGATAGCAAAAAAATTATCTACTTATAGATATATCATCCTTAACTGCAATAATCGAGAAACCAAATCTGCTTTCATTATTTTTATTTTCTTGAGCTTTCCTTGATTCCCATCACCAACAAAGCAACTGCTATCAGAAACAACGCAAACACATGGCGGTATCTTAACATGCTTTCAATTCCCTTAAAGAAGACGTTTATGGAGCCATTATAATCAGCAAAATATCCGCATTATCACAACACGGCTTTTACTGCAGAGATTCACAAGTGGCATTCATCGACCTCTTTACATAAAATGTTGATTCTGAACTGTTTATAACAACAACAACAACAACAACAACAGTAAAAACAACTGAGTCAGTGATAAAAAGAACATCACGATTGTTGTTAACAAGAACAACAGCAGAAACAACAACAACAACAACCATCACAACAACACAGACATGATTAATTAGTTAATATTTTAAGACCGGCAGATTGAGGTGTCGTTAGAGTGTCCGACAAAATACCTCGCAATTGGGACCAGCTATCGACCTGCCGAGGTCGATAAAGTAAATCGACAGTGAAATATTGGGGTATATTTGACTACTGTTCTGTAACCGGCATGCAATGGGTTAAGCTTATAAAGGAGAGACTAAAGCCCTTCAAGTGACGCCCCACAAACCCCAATAATCTTGTGGGATCAATGCAATTAAACGAAGATCAAACTAAAAGCTCCAGTGGCCCCAACGAAATCTATGTATCGATATCTGTAACTCTCCTCGAGACTTGACATCGGCAGCGAAAAGTTGAAGTTTTGAGAGAGAAAATACGAGAGGTTTTACACTGCAGTGAAAGACAAAAATGGTTGTTTTGATTGATATTTTAAAGAACAGGAAAACTATTAAAAATATCAATGTATGACGGAACGTATTCTTATGTGCAACAGCAGCGGCTGTGATGAAACTACTGTATATTCTACAGAGCGTGGAAGTGGTTATGTTTAATGCATTTTATCACGTCTCACAATATTTTATGTCCAGTAATTTACGATGAATTCTTTCCATCCCCGCATTATCATCCATCACCACCATCACCGTTTATTATGAAGGAACACTTATTAAGAAGGAACATCATGAGAATTTACCAGGAGTAACAGAACAGTGAGGCTTATTATAAAAAGGATTAACTGGACCATTCTTCTTTTGTATTGTGACTGGTCCCATTTAGTTAAACTTGCTGTGATAATCTGTCACGTCAAACATTCAAGAAGACTTTGAAGATGTGGAGCCATATTTCTGCAAGATGGGACTCCCATACATTGCTATTGCTATAGTAAGAGTCTACTTTGGGTGAGATTTTTGCCAAACAGATGGGTTGAACAAAGAGGTTTATTTAGAATGCCTTCTGCATTCATCAGACTTTTTCAATGAGGGTACTTAAACATTCACGTTTTGGGTCTTAAGCCAGCAATAGTTGAAGGATTTAGGGGAGCATTCTGAATACGGATGCACAAAAATACCAAACGAAAGCGGCCCGGAACAAAACGATCATCAATTTGAAAACAAACGTTTATATTAAAAAAAAAATAATAAAATTCTGTGAACTGATTCAATGAAATTTAGGAAACAAGAAATATTTTTGTAAGCACTGACTTTAGAATCATCCAATGTGCATATGCATCTTTGGACCACCCTGTATACATACATACATACATAATACAATATATACATATGCATACATACATAATGCATACATACAAACATACGCAGACGTGGCTGTGTGGTAAGTAGCTTGCTTACTAACCACATGGTTCCGGGTTCAGTCCCACCGCGTGGCACCTTGGGCAAGTGTCTTCTACTATAGCCTCGGGCCGACCAAAGCCTTGTGAGTGGATTTGGTAGACGGAAACTGAAAGAAGCCCGTCGTATATATGTATATATATATATATATATATATATATATATATATATATATGTATGTGTGTTTGTGTGTCTGTCCACCCACCATCGCTTGACAACCGATGTTGGTGTGTTTACGTCCCCGTAACCTAGCGGTTCGGCAATAAGAGACCGATAGAATAAGTACTGGGCTTCCAAAGAATAAGTCCTGGGGTCGATTTTCTCGACTAAAGGCGGTGCTCCAGCATGGCCGCAGTCAAGTAAAAGAATAAAAAGAGAGAGTATACAATACATACATACATACATATATACATACATACATACATATACATACATACACACATTTTCACTCTTCCCACACATTTATACATATGCATTGATATATTTCACCAGTAAAATTCAAATTAAAAATTAATATTCTGCGTGTTAATTATTAAATGATGCGAACTATTTATTATCCTGCTAAAAATGAATGTTGTTTGTCTCGGATGGAGCTTTATTAGCAAAACAGGTTTACCTTCATTATTAACTTGATCTGGGAAAACTACAAAACATACAGCAGTCACTTAATGAACAGTTTTCTTCTTGTTTACTATATTTTGGATTGTAGCATTAATTAAACTTGTTTTTACTTTTAAATTAGTGTTCTGTATGGTCGATGTCCTTAAGCTGCCAATATGAATCACTTTCCAAATCAGACATTTTATATGCATTTTGTTCCTCCTTGAAACAGTATTCCGAAATTGTAATTCTTGAAATCTAATCAAATATTATGTTTTGTCAGGCTGCAACAATGGATTGGTGGATTGCAAAAAGGCATTTAATTGTTTTGGAATATTGCGACAACTCCTTTCGGATTTTCAAATTTACTACTTGTAAAATTGGCGCACAAATTTAAAGTGCAATACAAGACATGTGACACTTTACATAGAATTCCGGGTTGTATTCTGTTAACTGAATTTATAGCTAATTTTATAATTTTTGTTGCAAGTTGTTATTCCAGTTGCATTTACTGGAGGTAAAAGATATTTTCGTCTTTGCACGCATTTCACAAGTTAAAAAATTTTTTCACATTTAAGATTTAGACGTTTTTTATCTCTCGGCTCTTTAGAAGCTTATCTATCTATAGTAGTTAATATCTACGGATTTCTTGTATGTATGGTAGTATCTATCTATCTGTCTATCTATCTATCTATCTATCTATCTGCCAATCTCACTCTCTCTCGCTCTCTCTATCATTATTATTAGCAGTGGAGTGACCGAAACAATAGAAATGCCTTGTGGTACTTAGTTACACCTCTTTACGTTCAGATTTCGCCAGGAAAAATTTTCATTATAATACCAGTCACGTACTAGGGTCGAGCGTAACCTCCCCACCCAAGTATACATTAGCAATATTTACACACATTGCGAGATGACCATCCCCAAATTGACAAGAACAGGGACCTGACACAAGGGTGGTATTCGGAAAGACGTAAACAATAACTCAACCACCACCACTAATTACGACGGCAGCCACTTCAACTACAACAACAATGACAACACACCACTTTCCTCGCCATCGACCCTTCCTGCCAATACTCCCATGATAATGATCTCAACTATGGATCGTACGGAAACTAGAACGAATGGATTAAATGTAATTTTACACATCACCAACAATACCATGACCACCGCCTCTTTGTTGTTCGCTGGCACCACCATCATCATCATCACCATCAACTGTAATAACAACGTGAACAGCTACAGCAAGAGTGCTGAAAAGGCTGGTTCCTTTGAAAGAGCCGCCTTTGCACTTGTCTCTAGAACAGAACAGCTAGACCGATCTAAGAGAAGCCAAACGATTCATCCGGAGAGATAGCGAAAAGGGAAACGGTTAGTAAT
>NC_068999.1:2620296-2621916 GCF_001194135.2 Octopus bimaculoides
GGGGGGGGGGGTCGAAAAGACCTCGCACACACTGGTAGAAAAGTAGCTAAGAGGAATATGGCATCACATTGACTTTGTTAAACCCGACCCCCACATGCAAGATTATACGGGATGAGGCCAAACCCTCATCAAGTTTTCAAGTTTCACTCGAAAAGAGAAACTTGGATTAAGAAAGCGGTGCTACCTCTTTTACCAGCTTTGCTGAGCAGGATCTGCGTAAACAGAGGGAGAGCAGATCGAGCATGCGCCTGTAGACTGGAGAAAGACAGCTGAAAGAAGGGGACTTGAGTTAATGGTTAGGGTGACTGTGGATTTCTGGGGTTTCCAGTAGACCTCAAAGATCTACTTTTGGGCAAGTTTTCTTTGTTTTGGCCTGTTTTTTGAATTTTGTTATTTCTTCTTTACACATTCTTTTATATAATCCCATACTGTATCACTCTGTACTGTTCTTGCTTCTTTTGTCAACTCTTCCTGAATAATAAAGAAATTATTATTATTATTATTATTATTATCTGATTTCTACTATGCACTGCATAACCGAGTGCATCTCTGTGTGTCTTGGCTACCTACAGTGTTTATTTTAAATTTCTTTTCCCTACTTTTCTAGTGTACAGAAAGTACGTAACATTAAAGGTATCCATATTACATCCAGCCCGAGAGATTTCTATCGATGCAAAGCAATTTTACACACTACTTGTATCTCACAGGTAACTAGTAGTCATAAATCTGATCCCTCCCTCGCAAAACCCACCAAACCAGTCGCGGTCTGCGTTGTCACAATCTAATTAAATATTTTTTTTTTTAAAAGGTAATGTTAGTGTGCTGTTTCAAGCATAGACTTTTTTTTCACAGATTTGGCAATCTCATTAATTTTAAATAATTAAAGAATATTAATTTTTTTAAAGAGAAAATCCCAGAGAAAACGCAATAAAAATATCCGCTAAAAATAGAGAATTAAGAAGAAAATTTCAATATGAAAGGGCTACTTATTCTTTCATAACCTGCTGAAATATAGATGAAACACCGCTGCATTCTATTCTGTCTTTGTGTGTTTATTGTAGCGGACTCCAAATAATGAACAATCATCACATTATAACCAAACAGGTAAACAAAAAAGAAAAAGGAGAAAAAATCACAAAGAAAATATATATTGAGCAATAAAACACATGTGGTGCAGGGATTGGTGGAGGCGGCTGTTGTTTGGTTGAGGCTTGTGAAGAATTTATACGCTAAATATCAATAAACTAACAATACACACTCATTGTTATGATTAGCTGAAAATAAAATCACTCCCAACAACATTTGTATAATTGATTGGCAAAATTGAAATGGAAAAAAGAAGAAAAGGAAAGAAGCAAGCAATGTCGACGCTTTGTAAATGGTATCGGAGGAGCTTGTTAGCTTGGTGGCAGGCAGCAGACTGGAGCTGACTAATAGAGAGGTGAAATATTAATTAGCTGAGCAGCGATTAGATTCATTGTAACAACTATTTGAAGATTAATGGGCGATTTATTAGTTCGGCAAATACTGGATCTTTTCTAGAGACTTTTCATTACACACACACACACAATATTATATATATATATATATATATATATATATATATATATATATATATAT
>NC_068999.1:2622098-2627688 GCF_001194135.2 Octopus bimaculoides
ATATGTATGTATATACACGAGTGAGTGGACAAACGAAAGGGTACTGAACACATTTATTGGGAGTTACATGTATGGATCAAGGAGTTTCATTCAAACTATGTTGATCCATACACACACACACACACACACACACACACACACACACACACACACACACACACGTATGTATGTATATATACTGTTTTACGACTTTCTCTTAGACATTGGCCCTTGGCCATGCTGGAGCACAGCTTTGAAAGGGTTTTATCGGTCATATCGATTCCAATGTATATTGTTTTAAAAATCTGTACTTATTTTATTGATCTCTTTGTCGAACCTCTAGATTTCAGAATATGGACAGACACCATTTGTCAACTGGTGTCATCGTCATCGTCGTCGTACCAGTTGACAGACAGACACAGAGACACGTTATGGAAGCTGCTACTCACTTCGCTTATCCACTAACGGCTGACATCAAAATGTGTATCACATACATTTCTGACATTAAATATAACCAGATCCCAGGTTACAAACAGACATGAACACCATCTTGTCAAATTGTGGGAGAGCAGTTTAAGTTTCGTGAATGTCTATTGGCTATCGACAACATTTTTGATAATGGTCTCTAAAGTTCGGAACATATCGATCTCAAGGTATTTAGGAAATCCATTCTTACGATGTATGCGTAAGTCTAAATCTTAGTCTACGGTATCGTGGTGATCGGGTTTCGGCAATGGTGTCACGGCTGGATTTAGAATAAATATCAACTTGCAATCAATAGCCATTCATGTAGAAAAAGCTTTCAAAATAACGTAAGATTCAGATCAGTCCTGAATCACTGCGAACATGATAAGTATCCTTCCTCCCGAGTGGGGTATCTCATCTATTTTACTCTATTCACCTCTTTTGTACCAAACTTGGTAAATGTTTTCCTTCAGTGTGTTCGTATTTAGAAAGACACACCGACTCTACCATTGTGTATGTATGTGTGCAAGTGTGTGTGTATGTGTGTATAGACACCCCTGTATACCTCTATATGTAATGTGTATACAATTGTGTACTACTGTCTGGAGGCGCAATAGCCCAGTGGTTAGGGCATAGGATCGCGGTTTCGATTCCCAGACCGGGCGTTGTAAGTGTTTATTGAGCAAAAACACCTAAATCTCCACGAGGCTCCGACAGGGAATGGTGGCGAACCCTGCTGTATTCTTTCACTGCAACTTTCTCTCACTCTTAATTCCTGTTTCTGTTGCGCCTGTAATTCAAAGGGTCAGTCTTGTCACACTCTGTGTCATGCTGAATCACCCTGAGAACTATGTTAAGGGTACACGTGTCTGTGGAGTGCTCAGCCACTTGCACGTTAATTTCACGAGCAGGCTGTTCCGTTGATCGGATCAACTGGAACCCTCGTCGTCGAAACCGACGTAGTACCAGGACTCTCTGTATATAAATAAGAAACTCATTATGTGTGTATAAATAACATTTTTGTACATAAACTAGTTTTTTTTCATTCACAGTCTCTAAAATAAACGTTGACAGTTTACAAATTCTCCTCTTACTTCACCTTTCTAGTATTATTTCTGTTTATCACAAATATTGTCATTTCTGTACATCACAAACTGGAAGTTGTTGACAAAACAGAATATAATAACCTTTTTTTAAAATTTACTAAAATGTAAAAAGAAAAAAAATGTTGAATTGCAGCAAACTTGCATTTAGAAGCTAAAATATGTCACAAACATATTTTAACTAATCCAAACTTCGTTTATTCCTAAACACTACTTGGCACTGATGTTGCCATTTTAATTCCGACGAGGCGGTCTACTAGCGCAACTCCGTCACTGATGTTGACGTTTTTTTTTTTTTAGTAAAAATCACAGCTTTGAATCTTCTCAGTGTTACCTCGCTTTTGTATTTCCCACTGAGGAAGGCTAAAGAGCCAGAAACGCGCATCTGGGAATTAGTCAAAGGGAAGCACTGGGTAGATATGGTCATTTTTACACCTTTTAGAAGAGAAAAGACTTTTTTCTTCACGGTAACCGCTGTAAATTTGCCTTTAGGATTTAAAAGATGTCAAACATATTTTAACTAAGCTAAATTTCGTTAATATGTTTCATTTGTTCTCGAAAGAACAGTGAAATGGCAGCGGTAGCCGAAGGCAAAGCTAAATGTATAAAGCTTAGAATAGCATCGACACAACGTGAATTATGAATAAATAAAATGCTCAATGTTACATCTATAAAATTAAGTTCCACGAAAATCTTTTTGTTTGAGCTGGGACTCGAATAGACCGATTTCATCGTTACTAATTCATCAGGAACCACTTGCTTCCCTTTTTCAAACACTGATCGCAGCTAGTAGAGGAGTGGAAGGTGATGCTGACCTCGCTAGTATTACAACTCGAAACGTAAATGCCCATAGCTGGAACCGTATACATTTTATCTTAAGCTGTAATCCGTCTGATCAATATATATTTAGTCTTGTTGACAAAGTTGACACTTGTCGCAAGTTCGCTGCTGTGTGAGGTCAACAAAATATGTCACAGTCACAGCAGGAACGATTCATTCAAATATTCTTTCCTTGTATATCGCTGTCCTTCAATAGTCGTGTTATTCCAACGTATATTTCAAACACACCTGCACCCACATGTATACGTACGCCTCTATGTCTATGAAAGCTTACCTTGAAATGCACGTGTAAAAAGCTTTATATATATATATATATATATATATATATACAAAGTGAAAGTATTAATAGTTTCACTATTAAAAACTGAAAGTATTATCTCACATTACAATAGAGATGTTATTGTTTCACTTTTGTCACGTAATACTGAAATAGTGTGAGAGATAAGAGATCACTCCGGGCTCGTATTAGGCAAGAAGTTGAAATTTTTTTGGCCCTTAACACTACATGGACCCTAAATAAGGCATGTGTAAAATTTGAATGAAATCCGTTAAGCAGTTCTTGAGTTTTATTGATGCACACATACAGACACATTCCCAGTTTTATATATATATATAGATATGTGCGCGCGCGCGCGATATGTGCCATCAAGATTACATTTGTATCTTTCGATATAAGTTTTCATGATGCCTACATCTATAATACTGTTATTGAAACAGAGACTGACATTAACTTCGTACACTTGTCATTCCATTCTCTTCGTTTTATGACGATTTATATTAGATTAAGGCTGACACATTAGATGTACTAACAGTACATGTGGAATTTTCACGCTTGATTTGTAAACGATAAAGTTTTTGAAACTTTTATTAGACAATTTCTTTCGAAATTGCATTTGTTTCTGGAACACAAAAGTGCTTCAGGTGCAGCCTTAAAAGAAAACAGCTTCGGAAACAATAACCTTTGCTATTAACTTGTCACTTCTATCTTGAGTGTCGTTATCAATTATTTTTATCATTTCTTTCAGAGGCGAACTCGCTGCTCTAGACAGAGCTACATACAATTGTCCAAGGAAAATTCCGATTCACTTCTCACCTTTTCATTGTGAATGTGTTATAAAAAATATTGAAAATGTGTTGAAAGAATAACACACACACACACACATACAAATACATATATTACTAATGTTAACTAGGAGAAATCTATTATGTTATGCTGCAGTACGACTACGTTAGCGATAGTAAGTCTTTAACTCTTGCAGTCAATAACTGTTCTCTCGTCAGAGAATGTGGATTCTCCCTTCCGTCAATCCAACCACTATCATCTATGGAATGTTGTAAGACCAGCT
Source organism: Octopus bimaculoides (assembly GCF_001194135.2). Taxonomy (NCBI): domain Eukaryota; kingdom Metazoa; phylum Mollusca; class Cephalopoda; order Octopoda; family Octopodidae; genus Octopus; species Octopus bimaculoides. The sequence goes on from NC_068999.1 coordinate 2,625,832, forward strand.
CCTTTTCTGTCGTTAATACGTTGGAAGGTGCGCGAAAGAGTTTCATTTCTTGGTTGCATGAGTTCAAGAGTTTTCCAACACAACTTTGTTTTACCAATTTAGCAAAACGCATCCACATTTCCCGGATATTTCACGAACATGCTGCAAGTTCCAAGCACAAAACTTCTTCACCCTCAGAACTGCAGAAGTGTGGAATAAGTCTTTGAACCTCTTCAGTTCTGATTTAACAAGTGATGGACACTCCCGTCGAAGACGGCGTATTAGCGTTCATCTCTTGCCGATCGACCTGCACAAATGAATTGCTTAAAGTGATCAAATGTTCGTGCCGCTCATTAATATGGAAAGCAAGAGAGAGAAGTAGAGAAGAAGCAGGAGAGAGGGAGATGAAAATCTGTTGCGTGAAATGAATTTATAATTACATAAGAACCATACGTGTACTACATAGCAAACCCCAAGCCTGTATCCTACACCGTTCAATCAAATTACAGAATATTTCGGAAAGATGGAATCTATATACAGACGGACGTCAGAGAAATACAGACCGCTCAGAGTGTATGCGAACGCGCACACGTGTGAGAGAGGTCAAGTGTGTGTGTGTGTGTGTGTGTGTGTTCAGTTTGCTTAATTCATTAGTGACTCCAACAAAATATATTGTTTCGCCCAAAGACCTGTCAAAAACAATGATACACAAACAATAACACACACGCACATGTATGTATATACAGACATTTATATACATACACACACACACACGATTAATGTTAATACACACACACATATATGTATGTATATTTGAATATATATATATATATATATATATATATATATATATATATATATATATATATATATTACTTGTTTCAGTCATTTGACTGCGGCCATGCTGGGGCGCTACCTTGAGGAAATTTAATCGAACAAATCGACCCCAGGACGTGTTTTCTAAAACTTAGAACTTAATCTCTAAGTTGCTAAACCACTAAGTTAAGGGGACGTAAGCACACCAACACCGGTTGCCAAGCACTGATGCGGGGGTGGGGTGGGGAACAAACACAGAAACAAAGATACATACATACAGATATATACATATACGACGGGCTACTTTCAGTTTCCGTCTACCAAATCCACTCACAAGGCTTTGGTCGGCTCGAGGCTATAGCAGAAGCCCAAGGTGCCACGCAGTGGGACTGAACCCGGAACCATGTAGTTGGGACGCAAGTATATGGCTGGGAAGCATGTATCGCAAGCATGTTTCTGTGAAAGCGCGTGTTGAAGTCATATTGTTAAAGAAATCCTATTTTGAGGGGAAAAAATAGTAACGAAAAATGAAATCTATCTATCTATCCATCTATCTATCCATCTATCTGTCTACCTATCGGTCTATCTATCTATCTGTGTGTGTGTGTGTGTGTGTATTCATGCACACAAGTATAACAAACAACTGCGATATTTGTCAAGTCAACTATGGAGCCCCTGCGTGGCCGCTTGATCTGCTGGAAATGGCAGCCTAATTTTCCTCAATTCACACTAATACGTGATAATTACAAATTTTTTTCCCCTCTGTACTTCTAATAATAAGGGATGGTCACGTCTGGAGCACCTCTGATGATATTGTTCTAATCGATAAGGGTTGAGGTGAGGCTAAAACAACGACGACGTTAGTAATGTGAGAGAAAACTACAACAACAACGAGAAGAACAACGAAAGCAGTCAAACATCATCATCATCACCATCATCATCAGCAGTTCCCGCTGTGGTTTATTTGAGTGAAGCCAATTATATAAATGTCGCCACACACACACACACACACACACACACACACACACACACACACACACACACACACACACACACACACAC
>NC_068999.1:2628133-2631217 GCF_001194135.2 Octopus bimaculoides
CCCCCCGTCACCTTGAGTGAGAGAGAGAAAGAGAGCGCCGACTACGACGACCACCACCGGTGAGTGCGTAGCCAGTGTCAGGCTCCTCGGATCGTCCACAGGACCGACCTTATTCTGTCTGAGCCTCAACAGGAAACCATTAACTGATTTCTATTAAAAAAAACTAAACAAAACAAAACTAATTAATTTAAACAGCAGCAACAAAAACAATAGAGAAAGAAAGAGAAGAAAAAAAAGAGAAAAATTCATAAAAAGAAAAAGTCAAGGAATTAAAGTGACATCATCATCATCATCATCATCGTCGTTATCGTTATCATCATCGCCACAAACTACAAAAACAAGTACATCCCTCATTGGGATACATATGTTTTATTTGCTCTCAGTTGTAGTTTCGATCGCAGATGCTCGACATGACAAGGTGTCAAGAAGGAGGAGGAGGAGGAGGAGAAGAAAGAGAGGATAATTGACGCGCGCCAAGCTGCTACTCACACATCTTGGTTATTTATGATTTTCCGTCAGCACTGTTTCGGCCAGAGCCCAGATTCCATTGGTACAGGTGAATTCATTTACAGAACCGTATGTATGAATTAATCGAATTTCACACCTTTCTACACTTTTGTTCCTCTTTTCGCATCCCTCGTTCTATTAATGCTACAAACGAATCAGTGTTTTCTTCGACATTATAATATATATTTCTAACAAACCCAAATTACATTAAAAGGTAATATTTTGGGGTTTTTAAAAAAATATTTTTCTTCTTTACAAGACTTTGTTGGAAAAGGAAGGGCAAAGCTCGTAACGTATTTTAGGGTTTTCAAGATTGGGTGAAGGAGAGGGGACAAGGTTAGGCTTAGTCTGGAGACAGTCATCAGTCACACAACAGAGTAGACTCCTTGGGTGGTAGAAATACCCAAGGGACCAAGCAGCGGTGTTAAAACTGGTGGTGGATTATAACATAACAGACATTTCCACATTTCTTGATATATAAGGATTAAGAAAAATGTTAAGGGTTTGGATGTAAAACGTAGAGACAAAGTAATACCACAAATTGATGTACATGTTGATTATTTGTGTGTGTGTGTGTGTGTATTCCCTCCCTCTCTCTCTCTCTCACGCACACACACAATGTAGAAAAACACGTGTACGGTGCGTGTGTAAATATAAAGTAATATAAATACAATGTTATCTTTTTATGTATTATTCATATAGTCATGTAAGTACACACACACACACATATATATATATATTTGTTATATATATATTTGTTATATATATATATATATATATACAGGCGCAGGAGTGGCTGTGTGGTAAGTAGCTTGCTTACCAACTACATGGTCCCGGGTTCAGTCCCACTGCGTAGCAACTTGGGTAAGTGTCTTCTACCATAGCCAAGGGCCGACTAAAACCTTGTGAGTGGATTTGGTAGACGGAAGCTGAATGAAGCATATCGTATATATATATATATATATATATATATATATATATATATAATGTGTGTGTGTGTTCCAAACATCGCTTGACAACCGATGCTGGTACGTTTACGTTCGGCAAAAGAGACCGATAGAATAAGTCCTGGGGTCGATTTTCTCGACTAAAGGCAGTGCTCCAGCATGGTCGCAGTCAAATGACTGAAACAAGTAAAATCTATATATAAAATGGAGTTTAATGTAGGTAATACACACGTTTGAATACCTATGGACAAAAATAAATGAAAGTATAAATATTAGCTTGAAATATTGGCACAAGGCCAGCAGTTACCCCAGTGTGCAACTGGTATTTTATGGACCCCGAAAAGATGACAGGTAAAATCGACCTCGGTGCAATTTGAACTCAGAACGTAAAGATGGACGAAATGCCGCCAAGCATATCGCCCGGTCTGTGGAAGTACAACTATTAATGTCTGATATAAATCAGCGCTTCTTAAACTTTTTCCATCACGAGATTTTCCGCGACCCCAATATTAAATATGCATTTGTGAAATAATATACAAACTGAAATTCAAGTGTTTAAATTGAATTTTCGTAACCCCAGGATTTCGCCTCACGAACCCATTTGGGGTCGAGACCCATAGTTTAAGAAGCGCTGAAATAAATGATAAATCTTAGCCGAGCAAAAATAAGGAAAAACTCGGGAGGGGACCAAAGTTTATTTAGGGTTTCTCCAGTTTGGAGAAAAACTTGATAGTTCCAGATTGGTAGGTTTGAAAGTATTTTCACAGTCATTGCAGGTGTGTGTGTACGTGTGCAGACACACTGAGATACACGCACGGGCATTCAGACGGACATAAAAGACAGAACCCAATACAGTTTCTAGAGTAAAAACTTAATTATAGGTACCCGAAGTTTTCATGCTACACGCTGAATTGTATTTCATTTCAGGATAGAATTTGGGACATGTCTGCTGGTGTATGTGTGTGATCTATCTATCTATCTATCTATCTATCTATCTATCTATCTATCTATCTGTCTGTTTGTCTGTCTGACTGTCTGTCAGCATTCCCCCCAAAAAATGAGGCTGTACAAGTATTCATAATTGGAAACATCATCGTTGTCGTTAATTTAACTATAATAATAACAATAACAATATCGTTATTACTATATATATATATATGTGTATATAAGTATGTAGAAATGTGCAAACACGTGTACGTGAATGTGAGTACACACACACACACACACACACATATATATATATATATATATATATATATATATATATATATATATATATACATACATTTGAAGATTATGCATATCTGTCAGGATGTTTTGCGTTCTTGTCTCATTTTTGGTGTTCATATATACGTATGTATAAAGTAGATGCGTGTATGTGTGTGCGTATATATATATATATGAGTGTAGATGTATATATATAGTATATATACCTATATGAGTATATATATATATATATATAGAGAGAGAGAGAGAGAGAGAGAAAGAGAGAGAAAGAGAGAGAATGAGAAAGAGAGAGATAGATAGATACAAATAAGAGGAATAACCACTAGGTGGAATCCTAATATACTAAATGTAGACTCCATACGGTCTGACGACTAGGAAAAATTGTTCTCAAGAATATATATAT
>NC_068999.1:2631317-2631886 GCF_001194135.2 Octopus bimaculoides
ACTGAACGCGGAACCATGTGGTTGGTAAGCAAGCTACTTACCACACAGCATCTCCTGCGCCTGTATATACATACATATACATATGTCTTGAGGCCTCCGTTAGACTTGCATACCTTCTGGTATACATTGCATTGAAAGGTGTGCACAGACATATAGGCAGAATAGTTGGTGGAGGTTCGTTTTCCATGGGTTCACAGATGAGATTTGAACCCAGCAAAAAAAAAGGCATCGTCTGTCACAAACGATTAAGGCATTTTTGGAGATTCCACAAGAATAGACGCAAGCGCTAATTTCTAAAAACATGTGACATATTAATAAAAATCCGTAAATGTACAACCATCCAGATATCCGAGTACCTTATTTTTTCTAATACATAAATATATATAAAGGATATATTCTCTATGTGGCCTGTGTGTTTTTTGTAGCTTGTTTATCATTTTGTCCATGTTACTTTGCAACGTCATGTACTCAGATATGCATCTATATATACATGTAGATGAAGGTATGTACATACATGTACATATATATGCATATACTCATATATTATATATATATATATATATATATAT
>NC_068999.1:2632208-2634143 GCF_001194135.2 Octopus bimaculoides
TATATATATATATATCCACATATATTGTGGAATAATGGAGTCTGTGGTAAGCTGCTGGACTGGATCTAATATTTGTTGGTGAATAAAACCAAACAAATTATGATCGATGGACTCCTCTGGAGCCTAGCAAGACATCTCCTGTTTTCTCTTTGAGATTGTTTTGGGCCCCATTTCCCTTTCTACTTTCTGTATGTATACGACATCTTAAATTTCATCGTACGCAGCAAAATATAGTTATTTGCAGATGACTCCAAATTTTGAAAAGTTAACTATAGGGAAACAGACGAAACAAACTTCCATTATGATGAACGTGTTGCAAGTTATATAGCGAAGAGAAAGAACATACTCAACGAGCGGAAGTTTTATCTCATGCGTTTCGAAAAAAAATATATGCTCAAACAACCATAATCTTTTCCTTCCGGAAATCCGCTCACGGCATCCAATAACATCAGTGCTTTAGGAGTAATTGTTCACAATAATCTCAGCTGGAACATTCACCTCAACAATAAAGTCGATATGGCCCGTAGAATTTCGGTTAAAAAATCTATAGATATCATCATTTCCCCTTTCTCCTTCTTTGCACAGCCACACGTAGAATACAGCCAACCCTTGTGGTCTCTGTCAAACAAAACATTATGAGAACAGAGTCACCCCACAAAGCAATCTCAACATCAAAACAAAGTAATTAATTAATGAAATAAATAAATAGAAGGCATGGCTAATCTGGATCATTGGGACCTTATAAAATATTGAAATTTTACCATTTCCAACGCCACTATGAGCCCTACATCATTTATAAAATATGGGGAATCTCTCAGCAAATTGACCAAATAACCTTAGTATTAAGATCACACTTCATTAAAGACCGGGACTCCGTACCGTACGTCTCGTTCGCAAGTCAAGCTCACGACGTAGACACACACACACACACACACACTACAACGCAACTATTTTTCTATGACAGGCCCGGCTCTTTTTAACAGTGTCCTAAAACAAATCCAAGAAAAATGTGGGACCAATTGTGGACAAAACAGCATACGATATAGATATGTGTGTGTGTGTGTGTGTGTGTGTGTGTGTGTGTGTGTGTGTACACATACACACACACACAGATTTTATATATATATATTTATAAATGTACATATGTATATACATGTACATATGTAGAAAGAAATGCGCGTTCATATATATAATATATATATACCCGTAGTTGTGTATGGATATGTAATTTTATATTTATTTGTATACACGTATATAAATATATAATTGTATTAAAAATATATGAATATTTATATAAGTGTAGGTATATATATATATATGTCTATATATGTATATATATATGTCTATATATATGAATATGTATCTATATATATGAATATGTGTATACATATATATATATATATATGTGTGTGTGTGTGTGTGTGTGAAAGCAATTGTTATATATAGTGCTCAGGTGCACTACAATTAAGAAAAACAAAAAAACCACCAGGTATACTGTCGGCGGACACATACGCGCATATTTAAATATATACACATAGAAATATATATGAACATATGCATATTAATAAAATATATGCATACATTTAAATGTATACATATATTGATATAGACATTCTTCCGGGTTCAGTCTCGCTGCCTGACACCTTGAGCAAGTATTTTCTACTGGAGTCTCGTGCCAACCGAAACCTTGTACGAAGAAGCTGATAAATGCCAGCCGTGTGTGTGTGTGTGTGTGTGTGTGTGTGTGTGTACGCATTTGTTTTTGCCTCCCACCAGCGGCGTTGGCGCGTTCGAGTCGCAAAAGAGACCGACAGAATTAGTACCAGTCTTAATTCTTCGAAGCGGTGCCCCGGCATGGCCGCAGTCTAATCACTGAAACAAGTAAAAGATTCAAATGTTTGTGTGTGTTCATATATATATATATATATATATATA
>NC_068999.1:2635225-2640225 GCF_001194135.2 Octopus bimaculoides
GAATCAGAGATAAGGAAACCATGATGGTCCTCTGGAGGACATTCGTCCTCGGCCGCCTGGATTACTGCTCACAGCTATGGTCACCCACCAGTGTGAAATTAATAGCGGACATTGAAGCAATCCAGAGAAGATTCACAAAGAAGATTGTCTCTTTGCAACTGCTCAGCTACTGGGAAAGGCTGAAACAGCTAAGACTCTACTCCCTGGAGAGAAGGCGGGAGAGGTATGCAGTAATATACATCTGGAAGATTCTGGAAGGAATTGTGCCAAATTTTGGCATTGAAAGCTACACCAATGCCAGAACGGGACGACACTGCATAGTGCCAAAGATCCCAGCGATGTCATCGCGCTTCAGGACCAGTTACTGCTTTTTAATACTCTCCTAAAAAGCCTGAGGAACCTGCACAAAGTAGATGTAGAGGTTTTTAAATTAAAGCTGGACCTCTTCCTGTCGAGAGTCCCAGATGAACCTACCTCACGGCAAGAGGTGCAAATGAGGGTAGCTACATCAAACTCCATTCTTCACCAAATGCCACATATTAGAGGAGGCTCTCAGTAATAACAGTGTAGCAAAACGGCGGTGCATCAGCACGGCCGCAACTCTCAGCTGAATCTATAAATATATATATATATTATTCTATTTCATCTAGTTTCAGCTTACCACCTGTAGCCATGCTGGGGCACCTCCATTTGTTGCGGCATAATTTTTATTCACGAATGCTTTTCAGGATTTGATATTTGGTGCATAAATCATTGGCGGTGCTTTAGCATGGCCACAGCCTTCGGCTGAAACGTATGTAAGAATGTATAGATACATTATGAAGACGTGTATACACAATTCATAGATAAATACCCAATATGTATACACCCACGCACACATATATATCATGTCGGAAAGAAATGCCTATGACATTTCAAGATGGGAAAGAAACAACTGTTTCTTTGTTCTTAATTGATATATTTAATCAAAACATTTCGCCTCATCATTCATAACATAATCCCATCTATTTCGCAAATTTTTGGACCGTAGGGCGTAAAATTCTTCCCATTTCGAAGCAAAGTAACACAAAACATTTTAAAAGTATTTTCATTATATATACAGGGTGTTTATAAATTACTTTTACAACTTCCACAATCTATCGTTTACGAGGAGTTGCTGAAAAGTTCCTGGCTGTAAGGGTATCGCGAAAGACCTGGTTGAAGGGCTCAACCAAGTCTTTCCGAGTTCTTTTACAGGGCTTAGTAAAACGGAAGAACTGCTGCAATAATTGCGTGAATTTGTGAGGGGAACTATATTGAATAAAATCTTTTCTACTCATGGCACAAGACCCGAAATTTTGGGGGAAGCGGGGCCAGTCAATTAGATCGACTCCAGTACACAACTTGTACTTAATTTATCGACCCCAAAAGGATGAAAGGCAAGGTCAACCTCAGCAGAATTTGAACTCAGAACGTAAAGACAGACGAGATATCACTAAGCATTTCGCCGGCGTGCTAACGTTTCTGCCAGCCGCCATCTTCACAGATATCGAATAAAATAACAATTAACAGATCTTCCTGTATTTTTTTTTTTACCCAAAACCAGGAACTTTTCAGCACCATCTCGTAGTATCTGTGTTGCATGCAACCTACGGAGACCATATAGAAGTGCTCTAATAAAACTATTTATTTGCCTCTGTTTTCCAACAAACTCTGTTACGTTTCTTTTATTCTTTATTTTTTCTGAATATTTCAAATTGTAAACATAATTTATGGACACGACATGTCAATCTTTATTCTTGCATTATCGAGTAAGAGCAATATTTTTCTTTTTTTTTTTGCCAGTGACCAATTATAGGCACTTTTTCTGCAAAGTTTTGTGCAAAGCTTCCAATTCATAGCAATGCTTCTCGTATTAACTGTTTCATATCCCATAAAACACTGAGCATAACCTTTTGCGGGTGTAGTCCCGGTCTGGGGATAGATTATCTCTCATTGTGTGCAAACCGTTACAGTTTTCATTGGATATGATAATGGAAAACCCTCTTTACATCACTTGTGACGATTCTGCTCAGAAGAGGTTAGAAGTAATCAGACGATAAAGGATCCACTGACCTAGTTTAGTCACTTTTTCTCTTTCAAAAAGGTGTTTTATGATCGAAGAGTGACTTGAATTGAATTGTTTTGTTAATCCTCAGAAGTTTGCTTTGGATTTTCTTCAACTGAATTTCAGAAGTCAAAAATAGACGGTAACTGGTCGTCCAGATGAAGGGGAATCAGCGAGAGAAATATTTTCCGAGCGAAACTTGCTAAACCATCGTTGGTATGTCCGAACACTTAAAACTTCATTTCCATAAAGAAAACAAATATTTCTGGCCGCTTCCATTGCTGGAGAGCCTCTTTTGAATTCACAATGTCTGATATAGGTCTAAACTAAACATTTTTGAAAAGGGTAAAAATCGATACAAATCTTTGATAAAATGCATCCGGACTTCACAATATTTACAGACACACACAAACACACACACACACACACACACACACACACACACACACACGCGCGCGCGCGCGCACATACACACATACAGCGGTGAGCTGGCAGGATCGTTAGGAAGCCGAGCGAAATCCTGATATCCTTAACTTCTGCCATCTGCACTTTATTGCCAACTCAAAAAGGTTCCGTTTACCAAATCCACTCACAAGGCTTTGGTCAGCCAGAGGTTATAGAAGACACTTGCCCAAGGGGCCACACAGTGGGACTCCCTCCATCTTCATTATTTCCGCTTTTCTACATTTCCGCCTTATTTTACCTCGTTTACATTATCTAATCTCAATCCAACTGAGCTGGTTTGATCAGCAGTTTACCTTTACCTCATTTAGGGAATAATGATAAGTATACATTTTGATCATTGGATATATCTAACCATTAATATATCAATTAATTAGGTATAAATATTTCATATAAATCTGTTATACGATGTTCATATACGAGTACCGTTAATCCTCCCTGTGTCTCTTTTGTTAATTAAGGTACAAGTATGTAGTTTACTCTACATGTAATTTCCTCTACATATTACATACTCTACAAGTATATGATTTACTCTAAATATGGCTCTCTGGATTGCTTCTAGATTTATGTTTCCCGCACTTTATTTTACCTTAGTTTACCTTTTGCTATTTCACCTTATATATTTAATTATTATTCACTTGATCATGTTATCTATTATCTTTCCCCACCTTTAGCTCATTGTTTTCATTTACAAACGTATGTAATCGTAAATATAATAGAAATGTCTTAACACTGCTTAACTCGTATAACTGTAGCTTGACAAAGTCTGAATTAGTTTATGAAAGTATTTGAACGGATATCCTCTCTCTCTCTCTCTCTCTCTCTCTTTGAGCATATGAAGATTTATGTATTGATGCTCGTGAATAATACTATAATCTGTTTTGATCATTCACAGTAATCATTGATCTATTTAAATTACTACTGCGACATTAGTGCTTTGTGCTACAAATGTATGTGTGTGTACGTGAAAACGAGGATATGTATAAATGTTTACGAACGTGCTTGTGAATAATGATATATGAATGTATGTGCTAATGTGCTTGTGATTATCCACATAATGTATATATGTGTGTGTATGCTGATACCAGGCTACCGTTCTTGAAATAACGCTTCCTTTCTTCAAAGTAAGCACTGCGTGAAATTCCAACAACTCAAGCCTACCTATTTGATTTCTAAACATTAGTTTTTGTCTTTTCCTTTTCTCTACACTTCTCATTGTGTTTATTTATTTTATTTTCGCACCATATGCTTTATTCATTTAAATTGGTCAACACATCTTTCAATTGATCGACATATCTTTCTTTAGAAAATAGATTTATTTTAATAAGCACATCTTTAGAAGCCAATTTCTGTGATAAACTTTTTTTTTTTTATTTACATTTATATTTGTCTCATTATTTTGATGAACAATTTTTTTTACTTTACTCTTTTTTTACTTTATTCTTTCTCTGAATTTCTATTGATCTGTGACCAGTGCATAGTAACCTGCTGGATACATCTGTCGTCTGTGCAATACATATATATATATATATATATATATATATATATATATATATATATATATATATAGGGTCAGCTTGCTCTCCGTAGTAGAGGCGATGTTTTGAATTACCATGAATCGTTTTAAAGATTAATCTGTTAATTTCTCACTATACTTGTAAATATGGGTCTACATACATTTATTTATAGGTATATCATATGCATACGAGTGCTTACGTAATTTCAATTACATAACTCACAGTGTTATGAAACAGATGTAAACGAATGGAGTAAACATCTATCCTCTTACCTCACTTATCTGTTCTCTCTCTATATATATACACACACATATATATAGATATAAATGTATCTATATATAAACATATACATGTTCACGGTGGTGCACCAGCATGACCGCAGCCACTTGGCTGAAACACAAATAAATAAATATATACACACACATATACACACATACATGTATACATACATATTTAATGTACACAGTATAAAGATAGGAGCTACAAATAAGTTCTTGCTTTGGAGACACGTGTCTAGAAGGTTTTAATAACACGCCTTGTGTCTCCAAGCAATCTTTCTATAAAAAAAAGCGGTGCTCCAGCATGACCGCAACCAAATGACTGAAACAAAAGAATAAAAGTATATATATATATATATGTGTGTGTGTGTGTGTGTGTGTGTGTGTGTGTGTGTATTGTGCTGAGGATGCATGCCTTATAAGACAGTAATCTTGGTGTTTATTGTCAGTTTCTTATTCTCTCAGATTCTCTTCGCTGGTATGAAAAATGCTCGTCCAACTCGCCTGCTGATTACGAGATCCAAGCAAAAGTCATCAGTGATGGTAGAGTCGATGTAGTTGAATTCATGAACTAATCTTCGTTTCGAAGACGTCTGCAAGAGAGATATGAACGCAATAGGTTTGAACGTCCTGAGAAAGGGAAGAGGTTGCTAATGA